>NW_027397063.1:128872934-129028806 GCF_003265705.2 Callorhinus ursinus | reverse complement strand
CTTCTTCTTCTTCTTCTTCTTCTTCTTCTTCTTCTTCTTCTTCTTCTCCTCCTCCTCCTCCTCCTCCTCCTCCTTCTTCTCCTTCTTCTCCTTCTTCTTCTTCTTCTTCTTCTTCTTCTTCTTCTTCTTCTTCTTCTTCTTCTTCTTTTCTTCTTCTTCTTCTTTTTTACTTTCCTGACCCTGATAGGTTTTGAGATTGGGACACAGTCTCACGCCCCAGCCCTATAGGAAGAAATAGTCAGGAGACAAAGTACTGAGAGGAAGGTGAGTGTGGTGCCTGAGAGCACAGATTCTGGAACCAGCCTGTCTGGGTTCAAATTCTGGCTCTGCCATACTTTGTGCCATGTTGGGCAAACTGCTTGTCCTCACTGATTCTTGCTTACCTTACCTGTGAAGTGGGATAATAGTAACTACTTCTTAGGACTTTTTATCCCCACACGATGTACATAAAGATGCGCACTGAGGACTGAAGGAATTTACTGATGCCATAAGCAGTGAATCAACATTTTAACAATTAATTTTATAATTGTCCTGTGAACATAAAACTATAGTACGTAGTCGTGCTTTAAAAGGGCGCCTGGGTGGCTCAGTTGGTTAAGCGACTGCCTTCGGCTCAGGTCATGATCCCGGAGTCCCGGGATCGAGTCCCGCATCGGGCTCCCTGCTCAGCAGGGGGGTCTGCTTCTCCCTCTGACCCTCTTCCCTCTCGTGCTCTCTATCTCTCTCTCTCTCTCTCAAATAAATAAATAAAATCTTTAAAAAAAAATTTAAAAAAATAAAAAATATGGGACACTTCACGAATTTGAGCAGGGACCGGGCAAATCTTCTCTGCATCGTTCCAGTTTTAGCACATGTGTTGCCAAAACGACCACCAGCGCGCAGTATTTTTTGGTGTTAGGAGCATTGGCTTGTGAGTCAACAGTCTCTGTTTCCTGGGCTGGGCTCCCTGGGAAATGGACTCAGAGTTTGTGAGTGGGATGTTTATCAGGCCTCACCCCTGGGACCACCACCTGTGGAAGAGAGCAAAGGGCATGGAGCAGTGGTGTTGAGATGCAACCCAACAGCAGGCTTTGTGAGGCCACACCTTCCAGCATTATCCCGAGTTCAGGTGACATGGCCAGGTCCTTAGACTCCTGCCGCCCTCAGTCCCTGGATGTGGGGCACCTCTGGAGGAGTGCTACCCTCGTCTAGGTGGCTGTCTGTGGCTGAGGTGATCCCTGAAGGGGCTGACAGGCAAGGCTGCCCACTGACAGTCCTCCTAGCAGCCGGGTGACAGCAGAGGGAGCTGGTGGTGAATTGGGGTGTCCACCACACCCTGGAATCCTCCTCTCGGATGTCTTCATGAACCCTGGAAAACAAGGGGCCCCGCCCCAGGTGTGCTGACATCATCCTTCCCCTCCCCCACTGCAGGTGACATTTCAGTGTCATTTTCTTCTACCCACCCAGTCCCTTTCTCCCTTTTTCCAAGATTGCTCTTGGTGCTGACTAGTATAGAAATGGAGGGGAAGATGGAGGGAGGGAGGCCAGATCTGAGCAGAGAGCCAGAGCCCCTTTCATTTGGGCTGCCCGAGCTTTCCCCTCCTGATGCGATGCGTCATCGAGGTGTGTCCGTGTGTCCCCAGACAGCCCTGGGTCAGCCTCCGAACCCCCTCCCTGCAGGCCGAGGAGGGCTGCCTTTCAAATAATCCAAGGAATTGCTCTTTAAAAGCTTAAATTTCAAAGGGATTATTCGGGGGAGGGCAGGGGTAAAGGAATAAAAGGAATCCGTTTCTGTAAGCATGAAACAAAGATGAGAATAAGGGTTTAAAAGCAATGCTCAACTAAGCTGCTGAGAGGCATGGAAGACTTTACTGTGTTCTGCGGTGGGTTTTCACTTCTGATCTGAAGAAATGGTTAAGTGAACGGGGCAAACATAGGATTCAGCAGGTGGGAGAGGGCAGGTGTCTGAGGTGGATCAATCTCAAGCTACCTGGTTGATGCTGTCAAGAGAAGCCAAGGGCTGTGGAAGGGTCTGTGTGTTTCTGCTCATGATGCATGCCCATGTTGTCCCCTGGCTGCAAGGATGGAGACAAAGTCCCAAGGCAAGAGTGATGCTGGTGTTACCAAAGTCAGGTTTGATGTTGCCTCTCCCTTTGCATGGATTGAGACTAAGTTCTAATCCTCATTCTCTGCCGTATAGTAACCTGCGTGACCCCAGGAGCATCACTGAACCTGGCTAGGCCTTATTTTCCTTATCTGTACAATGGAGATAATATCCACTGATTCAGGACTGGCCTGTTCGTAAGTACAGAAACCAAGGCTGCCTAAATTAAACAAGAAGGGAAGTTATTGGAACTGATGGAATCCTGGAGGTGGGGAAAATGGGCAGGAAGTTAGGATGCTCAAAAGGCAGTTTGTCTCAGGGGGCTGGCTGTATCAGCAGGATGACCTTCCATCCCTGAAACAGAATAAACATGTAGAATACTTTTATAGCAAGTTGACATTATGACCTCCAAGTGTGTGATCAGAGGACTAGTCTCTTCCAACAAGGAACAGACTATGTTGGGTATTGCTGAACCCCTGTGGTCATCACAGTAGGAGTTCATATTGGTCTGCTATGGACTGGGGGAAAAGCAGTTTTGGAAGCACTGTTCTAAGCTGTTTTCCTAGCTTACAAGCCACTCAGGGAAGGGCATCCCACCACCTGCCCCCACACCCCCAAGGTTATTACTGCTTCCATGTGGCCCACTTGGAGTATACTCAGTGAATCTCTGTGCATTGGTATTGATTTTAGGCCTGATGCCTCTGGACAAATAAATACACTTGCCAGGACTAGGCTGCTCTAGCCCTTAGGATTGTCCCGAACCCAGGAAAAGCCTAGACAAAGCAGGGCAGTGTAGACAAAACAGGCATTCTCTTGAGAGCCTAGAACAGCGTCAGCCCAGATGTTGTTCCAAGCCCAGTCATGACCTTCATGTCTTGCCACCTGCAGAAATGGCTAGTTGTCACCCCCAGGATTCCTTCTCTACTCCTCACTTCCTCTTTACTTGCCCCTATTTTTAACTGGGCACATTGTGACCAAGAAAAAAATACTGATTTCCTAGGCTCCTTTGCCTCTAGATGTGTTTATGTGACTTGTTTCTGGCTAGTAAGATAAATTCTGCAGGACTCCTAGGAAGGCAGTCCAAAGGGAGCTGACTCAGCAGGGTGGAGCCCCTTTTTGTCTTTACTTCTGGTCTGCAGCAGCCCATCATGAACCCTGAGGGAACTTTGAAGATGGAAGCTATAAAACAGGATGGAGCCCCAGAAATACAGAGCTTAGATCCCATCGTCCTTGGACACTGGCCTTCGCACTTTCTTTATAGAAGGAAGAAATAGGCGTCTATCATGTTTAAGCCATACTTTGATTTTTCTGTTTCACAGGCTAAATCTAATCCTGACTGATGCACAAGCCAAAGTTTCTCTTTTCTCCTTCTTTCACTGACAATAATGCATAAAGCAGCGTTGGCCTATCCACCCTTCATCCTGGAAGTCACTGAGGAAAGCAAGCTAGTAGGACAGCAATCTGATTATACATTCTCACGGGCATGTTTGTACTTACAAAAGGATACCAGAAAACACAATGCTTCACCCAAAAGCAGCATTATGACACTGAGTTGAAGTAAAATTTAGACTCTTGTAACTCTTCTGCATAGATCTAGATACATGTAGGGACTCTGAGGAATGTATCAAGTGCATCCTCTGGCTTTCGGCAGCCACATGGAGGTACTTGGACACAGTTATGAGAGGAGCAATGACAGCTGAACTGTTACTTCTAAGATCCAGGCAAATGTGTTTGGAAAGGCTATAAATTAATGGCTTATTAGAGGGGAACATTATGCAAGTTAATTTTCCTTAGCCTTTGGAAAGCATTCTTTTTTTTTTTTTTTTTTTTTTAAGATTTTTTTTTTTAGGGCGCCTGGGTGGCTCAGATGGTTAGGCGTCTGTCTTCGGCTCAGGTCATGATCCCAGGGTCCCGGGATCGAGTCCCGCATCGGGCTCCCTGCTCCTGGGGAGCCTGCTTCTCCCTCTGCTTCTCTCTCTCTCTCTCTCCATCTCTCTCTCCCTCTGTCTCTCATGAATAAATAAATAAAATCTAAAAAAAATATTTAAAAAAATTTATTTATTTATTTGGGGGGCAGAAGGAGAGAGAGAGAGAGGATCTTAAGCAGACTCTCCCTTGAGCACAGAGCCTGACACAGGGGTCGATTCCACAACCCTGAGCCGAAACCAGGAGTCGGATGCTTAACTGATTGAGCCACTCAGGTGCCCTTGGAAAGCATTTTCAAAGGGATATTATATTCCTTAGCTTATCTGCAGGTTCCCAAAACAACTGCTCCTCATATCCCAACATTTAAAAAAAAAATGTTGGTTTTCTGCAGGATAATTACATGTAAGTTTGAACTCTTCTCTTAAAACAATTGAATTTTTTTTTACAGAATCGGTAAAGAAATTGGTTTTGAATATAGAAGTTGAAAGCTCTAAGATTTACAGATGATTAGGGAAATATATTCACTGAGAAGTGTCATACAACTATAATAAAATCCATCATTCCTCCAAATACTATAATTTGTATATAACAGGTGGGCACAGTAACTGATTTATGAAACTTTTTTTGCTCCCCATGAACCATGAGTTTATTACAAACAGGTATATAAATTGAGCTTTCTCTTAATAGCTTTATCCTTACCAATGACATCATCACCTTCATCATAAATGAATGTATTTCCAAAAAGATACATATATACATACGTGCGCGTATGCACACAATCGCTCACTCTCTCACAAATTCAGTCTGATATTGGGCTAAAAAAGGTTTTCGAGTATTCTAGATGATTCTAACTTTAAAAAATTAATTATCAAGAGATACTGTTTAATTCACAGGACTTCTAACTCCCTATGAGTAAGACAGTGGGAATTTTATCATGATTCTTTAGATATGTATGCAAACACGTAGGCCTGTGTCCTGGCCCCTGCCCCTCTCATAATTGCTATCTCTATAAAATCCAGTTTCTCTGTGGTTGATGTCCAGAAACTAATTTCAAATACCTTGATAAAATCAGATGAACATATTCACAATCGGAAAACAGACCTCAGACTTGCCCAGCCCCCCACTGTGTGATTGCATAGGGCACCGAGCCCCTCCTTATATGTGGACTTCTTCCATTTGAAGAATGAGAGTTGCCATAAAGAAAGGGACAAACGAGAGAACTTTTGACAGAATGCTGGGTAAGATTAGTTGCAGCAACATTAGGTTATTTACCTTGAACTCTCCAAATTCATTTAGTAGACATTTTTTGGTTGCTATGGTTTCTTTCTGAACTTGAGATTTCCTACCTTTCACGTCCATTATGAAAGAAGGAGTGGTGTAACAAAGAAGTGTAGTATGTTCGATGACAATTGCCAGAGAAAAGCCTGGAAGTATAATTTCATCTGTGATGCTTTCGTTTTGTCCAGTAGGTACCTCTGGTTCCATGAGCTGGCATGCTGAATGCCCAGCCAAAAATATAAGGCAAAAATGACGTAAGCTTTCAATTGCTTAATCAAATAAACAAGCCCAGAGCCTGAACATAAACTTCGTGCCTTTTATTATAATCATAGTTGAACAGGCTTGGCTGGACTTGAGTCATTTATCACCAGCAGTTTGTGTTTGCATTTGGGAGGGGATCATAGATGCACTGTCTTCTTCCCAGCCCAAGCCCATCCCTTGGCACTAATTGTGCCACTGACTTTTGTCAGTGCAATGTGTCCAAACCCTGGGTTGCCATCTGAACTGGCAGGGCTGGCAGAATGAGTAGACGTGCCCTCAGTGATGATCACAAGTTTGTTCCCCACAAACACCTCCTGCCTTGGCTCATTATTGCTTTGAAAAAAACTTCATCTGTTATTTTTGTGTTGTTGTGTTGTTATTTTACAGAAACAATACATGCAATGCATGAATATATGACCTTTGTAAAAATTTAAAACATCTGAACTCAAAAGCACCATCAATTAACTGGATATAGTTGACATCTATAGATCCCTTCATCTAACAACAGTAGAATAGACATTTTTCTTAAGCACACATGACATACACAACAAGATAGACCACCTTTGGGGCTATAAAACACACCTTAACAAATTTAGAAGAATGGAAATTATACAATGTATGCTTTCAGACCACAGTGAAATTAACTAGAAATCAATAACAGAGAGAAAGCTGGAAAATCCCCAAATACTTAGAGATTAAACAACACACTTCCAAATAATACATGGGTCAAAGAAAAAATATCAAGAGAAATTTCAAAATATGGTGAGCTAAAGGAACATACAACTTCTCAAAATCTGGGGGATCCAGCAAAAACAGTGCTTACATGGAAATTATAGCAGTGAATGGGTATATTAAAAAGAAAAAAAAAGAGGGGCATCTGGGTGGCTCATTTGGTTAAGTGTCTGCCTTCGGCTCAGGTCATGATCCCAGGGTCCTGGGATCGAGCCCCATGTAGGGCTCCCTGCTCAGTAGGAAACCTGCTTCTCCCTCTCTCTATGTGTGCACACATGCTCTCTCTAATAAATAAATAAAATCTTAAAAAAAAAATCTAAAATCAGTCACCTAAGCTTCCACCTTAGGAAACTAGAAAAAGAAGAGCAAATCAAGTCCAGAGTAAGCAGAGGAAAAGAAATAATAAAAATTAGAGCAGAAAAAATTAAATTAAGGCAAATCATATCCAAGAATGTATAAAAAAAATTATATGCCACAGCCAAGTGGGCTTTATTCCAAGTATGCAAGGCTGGTTCAACATTAGAAAATCAATTAGTGTAATCCATCGCATCAACAGACTAAGGAAGAAAAATCACATGATCATATCAATAGATGCAGAAAAAGCATTTGACAAAATCTAACACCCATTCATGATAAAAACTCTCAGTAAACTAGGAATAGAGGGGAACTTCATCAACTTGATAAAGAATAGCTACCAAAACATATCACCAACAACACACTTAATGGTGAGAAACTAGAAGCTTTCCTGCTAAGATCAAGATCTTCCTCTTGGGGTGACTGGGTGGCTCAGTCAGTTGGGTGTCCCACTCTTGGTTTCTGCTCAGGTCATGATCTCATGGGTCATAGGATCAAATCCAGTGGCAAGCTCCACGCTCATTGGTGGGTCTGCTTGAGGATTCTCTCCCTCTGCCCCTCTCCCCACTCACGCACACATGCTCCCTCTCTTTCTCTAAATAAATAACTATATCTTAAAGAAAAAAGATCTTCCTCTCATTATTCCTTTTTAATACTGTACTCTTAAAATGTCTTATATGTAGTTCATTTTTCTTTCTTATCTTTTGTAGAAGTAGAGGATGATGTGGTCTGAAGCCATGGGTTTGTCTTTAACATCCTGAGGATGGTATCTGAGGATGGAATTGCCTGAGTTTTATCACATGCATACCCTCATTCCACATGCTGTCCCTACACTTAAAATTTCAGCCCGTTTCTGATTACATGGTCTTTATTCTTAGCATCTGCCCAGGCCTCTCCTTTCAGTTGTCTGACGTGGCTCTTCCTCCTCAAAGCAGTGGGATAGACCTCCTTCTTTTCTCCCTTCCCCAAGCCATCACCTACACATCATAGCTCCAAGGGCATACAGAAGTTCCTGGGGTCTGCTGGGTCCTTCACACACTTTCCCACTCTATTTGCCCACACAATCAACCTTTTATTCTTTATTTTTTTAAATTAACAATTTTATTTCAGAATTTATTTTTTTTTTAAAGATTTTATTTATTTATTTGACAGAGAGAGACAGCGAGAGAGAGAACACAAGCAGGGGGAGTGGAAGAGGGAAGCAGGCTTCCCGCAGAGCAGGGAGCCCAATGCGGGGCTCGATCCCAGGACCCTGGGATCATGACCTGAGCCGAAGGCAGACGCTTAATGACTGAGCCACCCAGGCGCCCCCACAATCAACCTTTTAAAAGTAGAGTGGCCATAGTTGTGGTCTCCAGCAGGCAAGGAGGTTTCTTTCCTTCTTTTCTTTTCTTTTCTTTCTTTTTCTTTCTTTCTTTCTTTCTTTCTTTCTTTCTTTCTTTCTTTCTTTCTTTAAGATTTATTTATTCATTTATTTAAGAGAGAGAGCACTTGTGCAGAGGGGCAGAGGGAGAGGGAGAAGGAGAGAAACAGATTCCCCGCTGAGCACGGAGCCCACCATGGGGCTTGATCCTAGGACCCTGAGATCAGAACCTGAGCCGAAACCAAGAATCGGCCACTCAACCAACTGAGCCACCCAGGAGCCCCAAGGAGGTTTTGGAAATAGTGAAAGATCACCTCTGACTTCTGACTAAATGTGACAGACTGAATAAACACATTAACTCTGCCCTCTACCCCCCCTTCCTATTAAATGACAGTAAATTAAAAACAAGGACATAAACCCACAAGAAAAAGAGAACAAAAGAGGAGTTGGCAGCAGATGAGCAATACCAATAAAATTTTAGAAAAGTGAAAGCAGATGGAAAAATGATAACTGACTTCACAGAACAAAGAAACTGAAACCTACTTCTTACAAATTAGGAGGCATATTTGCTTGGCTGAACTCAGGATTTGGAGGACCAAGGACCTCTAAACACTGCTGTATAGGGTGGAACTAACCCTGGGATTGGCTGAAAGTTTAGTTAATGAATAGTTAGACCCAGATTCCCTTCCCTATCCCAGTCAGCCAACTACCCCTCCTGTATCAGTTATCTACTGCTATATAATAAATTACCTCATGATTTAGTGGCCTCAGGCAAAAATAAACACTTATTCCCTCACAGTTTCTGTAAGTCAAGAATTCTGTAATGGCTTAGCTGGGTGGCTCTGACAGGGTCTCTCATGAGGTTGCAGTCAATATGCTGGTTGGAAACAGTTCCAATGGTCATCCAAAGACTTGACTGGTGTTGGAGGATCCACCTCCTAGATGGCACACTCCCATGCCTGGCAAGTTAGTGTTTGTTGGCAAGAGGCCCCAGTCCTTCACCACATGGACTTCTGCATGCTGCTGCTTGAGTAACCTCACAACATGGCTGCTGGCTTCCCCCAGAGCAAGTGGTCCCAGACAGCAATGCAGTATTATCTTGGTGACACGGGTTGCTCTAGTCAATACAGGAAGAAACTACACAGGAGTTGCAAATACTCGGGACTGAGAATCACTGGGTGCCATCTTGAAGGCTGGCCACTAAACCTCCTTCATCTCTTTAATTGTCCCACTTTTTAATATAAACATAGAGACAAAGATCACCAGGAAAGCTTCTCACATGAAAAAGAGACCAAAGCAAAGAGAAATGAAAGAAATCAGAGAGAGAGAGAGAGAAAAAAAAAAAACAACAAAAAAGCAATAGGCAGGAAACAGAAGGAAACTTAAAAAAAAAAAAGGAACTAAGTCTTCAGAGAGAAAAAAGTAAGATATCATAACCATGAAAGAAGACCAGATATAAAAATAGAAATAACAACAAAAATGACACTATCCCCTTGCCTCCCCACCCCAACACTTACAGAGTCTCTACAATGTGACAGGCCCTCTTCTAAATAGGACTGTACATGTATTAACTCACTTAATCCTCAAAACAACCATCCCAGGAGGTAGGTTCAATTACTATGTTTTATAGAGGCATTAAATAATTTCTCTAAGGCACAGCTGATAAGTAGAAAAGTCTAGAGTTGAACCCACAGCCAGAGCTCTTAGAAAAGAAGGCTTCAAACTCTGTAATCAGTTCCCTTTCCAGAGAAGGAAAGAACACTGATTTCAGAAGCAGATTAAGCTGTGAGAAACTCAGCTGGGCCCATATGGCAGGCAGGGTAAAGCTGGAAGAATGGGATGAGCCAGTCTGTAGCACCCGCCATGGTGGAGAGGGGGTTACAGGGCTGAGAGGCAGAGACAACCGGCATGAGCTTTGCACAAGGCCTGGCTCACTGCCCTGGGCATCGCCCAGTCTTCACCACAGGCCTATCTAATAGATAAGGAAACAACAGTTCAGAGACCTTCCCAAGATCTCCTAGCTAGTAGGTGGTAAAATGAGGTCAGATCCTCGGCTCACCTGGCTTTTGACTCTGCCTTTTCTCAGTATGAAAGATTCAGTTTTGATTCAGTTCTTCACCCCTCCTTGTGGCCACACTCTTTACACTTCTACGTCCTCATGTTGCATTTGACCACGGTTGCTTTGGCTAATGGAACATTAGTTTGTGTGATGTGGCCAAAGGCTTGAAATTGCCTGTGCATTGCGTCTTGCTCTCATGCACCTCTGCCATGGTGACAAAGAGGACAAGCCTCTGAGGACCGGTCTGCAGTTCTCAAGAAGAGGATGAGAGACACATGGAGCAGAGATTGCCCCAGCTGAGCCAGCCGGGATCAGCTGTCCCCCAGCTGACCCACAAATCCAGATGAATAAATGATTGTTATTTTAAGCCACTGAATTTTGAGGTGTTGGTTATGCAGCACTTTGCAGCATTAGTGAACTAATATACCACGTGATAGAAATGCCTGCCATCAAGGTAAATAAACAGATGACTGACGGGAGTAAGGAAAAAGGTTCAGGGTCTGCCTGGCTAGGGTTGCCTCATTTAGCAAAAATATAGGACCTAGAGACATTTAAATTTCAGACAGACATTAAATAATTTTTTAGTATAGGTATGACCCATGTAATATTTGGGAAATACTTGCACTAAAAAAATTCTTGTTTACTTAAATTACATGTTTAGCTGGGCATCCTATTTTTTTTTTTAAGATTTTATTTATTTATTTGACAGAGATACAGTGAGAGAGAGAACACAAGCAGGGGGAGTGGAAGAGGGAGAAGCAGGCTTCCTGCGGAGCAGGGAGCCCGATGCGGGGCTCGATCCCAGGACCCTGGGATCATGACCTGACCTGAAGGCAGACACTTAGACTGAGCCACCCAGGCGCCCCTGGGCATCCTATATTTTATCGGGCAACACTATTCTGGCTGATTTACAAGAGTCAGACTATGTAGAAAACACCTGTGTTTAAATGTGGGCCTGAGCTAGAAAACGAGAGGTGAAAATCAGAAGTCACCTCCTCTACTCTCCATCAGGCAGTAAGTACCTGCTCAGGGCAGGCGTTAAGTCTCTGATGTAGCCTTTCCTAGCGGGATGGAGTCAGGGAAAAAGCTGCATGAAATGTTAAGAAGGGTGGGCTTGCCAGTGGTTGGGGAAAGTCTCTTGCAGCCATATTATTGAACCGCTCTAAAACTGGGGTTCCTGGGGAGGCCTGGTTCCAGCAGCCTATGGTACCACAGCAAGCATCCCTCCCAACCTGAAACCTGCATCCCTTTTGCTGGATCCAGGAAGCCTTTCCTGGGTTACTGCACCATCTGTCTGCAAGGTGCCTGCAAGGGAAAGGCACGGTGGGGGCAGGGGAGAAGGGCTGCAGCCCAGGCCCGGGAAGGGACTGTCCACGGACTGTTTGTGAAGACATCAGGCTGGTAGGGAGCAACCAGTGAAGCCAGGGGGGTTGGATGAAATCAGAAAGTAGAAACTGAACACTGAAGAGGTCAGAGTGCAGAAAAGCTGCCACGTGGGGGACTCAGTCCACCCTCCACCTCTATCTCTCTCTTCAGCACATTCGGACCAGTTGCTGTTTTTGGCTTTGCACAGGCTAACTGGCTATTTTTGTGAATAATCGCCAACTCGATCCAGGAGGAAATTCCATGCTGTCAGCCAACAGCACAGACTGTGGCAGGAAAAATGACACAACTCCATCCTCTGGGCAAATTTGCAAATTATTACAAGTTTCCCCGTCTCTCCTCCACTCACAGCTGGCTGGAGAGGGTGTCAGTTTTTCCATGGAGATAGGAGATTTTTCTCCCTTTGATTTCTCATGATCAAGCAAATCTTTAGGGCTCTTTACTTTCATTCCTGGTTCCCTTTCCCCTGACATCGAAATCGGACCTGGGCAGCCCTGCTCCAGAGCACTTGTCAGGACGTGGACACCAGGCTCACCCACACATGGTCTTGGGCAAAGAGAGATTTCTGAAAGGGACGCTGGCCAGCTAAAAGTTTGCATCCCCTGATAAATGACACCGTGAAAACCAAATGTGCATAATGTGGTCATCAGTGCAGAACAGTCTTGACATAAACCATAGCCCGCTCATCTGAGGACCAAGGTCGACCTAACCACTGCCCCTGAACGCTGACAGAACCCACTACTCGGCTTTCTGCAGACCCAGCCTCCCACTCACATGTTGCTTGTAGATTTCATACCCTCTCTCTGCTTAGATTCAATTCAATTAATAATTATTAAGCCCCTATAGTGCTCATCACACCATACTAGGCTCCAGAGGAATACAACAATTAATAATGCACAGGGTGTCACCTCAGCAAGTTTGCTGTTTAGAAGGAAAAGAGATCTACAAATTGCTGTCATGTGCGTAGAGCCCAAGAAGGACCTGCATGGTCCTAGCAGCCACTGGAGCAGGGGATGTGGAGAGATGCTCCTTGGCAGGGAAGGCTGGGGGTGGGCAGCGGTGTCTTGTGGAGGAGGCAGCATTGGAGCTGGGCCATAAAGGGCTTCAGTCATGGCCTCTAGGAGCTCAGGGAAGTCTAGGCACCAGGAGGAACAAAGCTGTGGAGGGAGGGTGGCCCCAAAGCATGGGGTTGGTAAAGAGAGGAAAGAGAAGTCAGAACCTCAGAAACACTTGTTTAGGGGAGCACCTGGTCTTTGGTTTGTGTCCCCAATTGGACCCCAGAGAGTGGGGCTTCTCTATCTCCCAGGGCACAGCCCGAAGCTCATCCCTTCCTTTCTTATTTGGAAATCCAGATTCTAAAATAGTTTACCGCGATAGCTTAAAGAATGAATCCTATGTATATCAATGTTACATTGCAATCAGGATTCCTTAGGTGGTTTCTTTAGAAGATCTCAAGTAGTTTAGTCCTGAGTTCCACCTCTCTCTGTAAATAAAGTAAATTCTCCCTGTTGCAAAAACTTTTGGAGCAGCAGGAAACCAACCTGTCAACTGAAATGGATTTATTCACTCAACTGGAATGACCTGACCCACTTAACACATCCCATGAGAGGGAGCAGTTTACTTCATTCAACCCATAGGATGAGGCTGATTATCACATAATAACATAACATCTTTATGAGGAAGTCAGGGTAGGGACGACCATTCCCACTTAGTAAATGAAGGAAATGAAGTACAGTTTTCACAGTTACCCAAGAGAGATACTCACTTCTAGCCCAATAATGTGTTCACCAGATCATCCCAACAGAGGATCATCCTAGCACAGTTTGCTTAGGTATAGCATGAATTTTAGCCTTCCTTTGCATCCCTATGTGTGTCTTTCTCCCGACCAGAAAGCCAAACGCCAGAGCTTCTTGATCATTATAGGGAAAGGGAAATCCAGTTTCACAGTTCCCCCCGCCCCCATTCATTCCTAAATATTGGTAGCCTCTGTTTCTTCCCTTCATGACCATTCCTCCCGATCTCTCTTACTCTTTAGAATGATTCTTTGGAAGTTCTTTCTGAATCTGCAGGTTGTAGGCTGCGGGAGAGCTCGGAGCCCCAACAGGGTAAGTCTCATTCTGTGACAAGCCCCCACCAGGGATTTGGTCTGTGAGGAAGTGACATGTGCAACCGTGTCAGCTTCCAAAACTTCCACCTGGCCTTGATCACCCAGGGTCTCCAGACACTTGTGCGTGTTGATCTTGGGATGCAAAACAGCTGCTGGCCTTTGAGGCGTCTCGGTAACTATGGAGACGGGAACATAAACATCAATGCGGATGTCAGGAAGCAGGCTCTGGTCTGAGGAGTGAAAGCATCGGGAGGGCTGATTTGGCTCTGTAGGGTGTGTTGCAAATGATGAAAGCAGGGTTCCCAGGCTTCTTTTTGATCCAGCCAGATGACTGTGACTTTAGAGGGAGGCTCCGCGGCCGCTGGGCCTCCTCTTTACCCAGGTGCTTAGTTATTCATTCGTTTACTTTGCAAATACGTCCTGAGGGCTGTGGGGTGCGAGAGATGGAGGTCGAAGACAGAGTCCCTGCCCTCAGAGAGCTCCCCAGGGTGTGGGACTTACAGAGCTAAAACTGAGAAAGGTTGGGGCAGATCGGGACAAGCTGGTCATCTCCTCGGGGGGACGGACACAAATGAACACGTTCAGTTCAAACAGCGATCACTACAACGGAGGAAATGACTAGTGTGATGTGATACCGCGGGGGCGAATGAGCAGAGGCTGGGGGACAGGAGGAGGCTCCTGCTGACAGCGGTGTGAAGGGGGCCTCTTTGAACCGAGGCCCCAGGACCCAGGGACGTGTGCCGAGTGTTGAGGGAAGAGGGACAGATGGCAAGTCTGAGGAAAAGAAAGCAGGCCAGTGGAGCTGGAGTGGAGCGAGCAGGGAGAAGATGAGGTCGGGAAGCCCGCTGCAGGCCGCGGTAAGGCCCCGGGGTTCTGTGACAATACTAAATCCAGCGAGCAACCTGGCACTTCTGTGGCCCAGATAACGCTCAGGGGGTTTACATACTTTAACTCATTCTATCCTCACAACAAGGGTACGTTCCTATCATTACCTCCTCTTGCTGCAAATAAAGAAACCCAGGCCCAGGGAGGTGTGAGAACGCTCCCATGGTCGCAGAGCCACAGGGGGGCGTGCAGAAAGTGGGGCTTCATGCCCAGGCGGTCCCGCTCTCTTATTTCCCCACAGCGCCTCAGGTTGTAAGCAGCGGGGCACCATGATCTGATTTATGTTTGGGCCAAACCCTGTCTGCAGGCTCCCTGTGTGACTGACCTACCCCAGCGCCGCGGGATCCCCGCGCTTCGTGGACTGCATTCAAGCCCCAGATTAGCAGTGGGCTGTGCCGCTGTAGTATTTTCATAATGGGCTTCAAATGGAAGAAACCAGGGAGGTGAAAATATTATGGCATATTGCCTTTTTAACTTCCACTTTGCTTCTTTATAACCACCCTTGATGTGTTATTCTTGCCCCTTGTTGAATGTAGAAAACAACATAACCATCCAACTGCAAAGACTGTAATATCAGCAGCCAAATTACTTTATTGGCTCTGGTTAACAATGGGTTTTCTCTCCTCCGCTGTTTCTGATAAAATGTTTGCACAGCATTGTATGGGGTATAGAGAGCTGCAGCAATAAAAAACGAACAAGGATAATTTGTGTCTTGGCATTTCCACAATAGAATGTCAAATATTTCATACCCGATACTGAGCCTTTTTACGCTTACTGCTACTTTCTTTGAAAAGAATGCTTTATGTTCATTTTATTATTAATCTTAAACTGCACATATACATTATATACACTCTTTTGTATGATGTTTCTCAAACAATATTTTAAGGTCTGTGATAAAAACAATTATGTCTTGAGCATTGAAAATGATACGGTGTCAGGTGAACTAACTGCAGTTGCTGGCAGAGAACATTCTTTCTACAGACCACCCTGTCCTCATTTCATGTAATGCCTACGCCCTTTTCAGAATTCCTTGCAGTGATCACTTTTACAAAAGGAGTTTGTTGCTTTTACGGAGCGTGATGATCAATCAATGTGGACTCGTTTCTCTCATTATTCTTCCAGTTCTTTATACAGAAACTTTCTAGCTGGTAGGGCAGGATCATCAGATCCCAAATTGAACTAGGAATCATCACATTTTAAGAGTGCTTACAAATCACATATTGTAAGATGAATTGAAAAGCAATCCGTATGCATCATTTGAATGTTAGGGCTTTTTTATTCTTAAGAAATAGCTTTTAAATTAAAACACAATAGTGTTTGCTTTGGCAGCACATATACTAAATTAAACCACAATAGATATTTTCAAATCAAAGTGAAAAAAAGGGGCAGGAGAGACCTATAGCGAGCTCCAGTTTTGCATTTCAAAAAGAACACTCAAAAGCAGAAGGGTCCCATCCCCAAGACCCTCTATACATAGGCACCTGGTGAGGATCTCGCGTGGGGCACCTGGTTTGCTGTCCAGGTACAAGTCTGCAAAAGATGTGATGGGGATTCAGGAAGCCTCCGAGGGGTGAGAAACTAGAACCTGAGCTAAATGGTCTTCAGAATTGCCAGCAAGATCAGGTAGTTGCAGACCTGAGTATACACCTCATATCTGGTGCTAAATGTTTTATTTATTTATTTATTTCATGGCAAAGACCAAAACAAATCACCTTTCATACCCCAGTGTGAGCAGTAGGTGAAGATGTCACAAACACCTGCCATCTGACAATTGGATCCTTGGTACTCAGGTCGTGGGAATGTAGACAGTGGGGTGTGTTTGGTTGAAAAGTGGTTTCCCAAAGATTTGTCCACATGCGAATCTCCAGACCTGTGAATAATACCTTATACGGCAAGAGATGTGATTAAGTTAAGGATCTTCAAAAGAGGAATCTATCCTGGATTATCTAGGCAGATTCTAAATGCAAGCATCCTTCTTATAATGAGGCAGGAGTTTTGACACAGACCCACACAGAGATGAAGTGATATGAAAACGAGGCAGAGACCAGAGTAATGCGGCCAACGAGCTAAGAATCGCTTGCCACCACCAGGTGAGGCAAAGAATCTCCACAAAGTCTAGGCAGGAAGTTCAACCCTGTTGACACCTTGATTTCAGCCTCTAGAACT
The DNA here is from genome assembly GCF_003265705.2 of Callorhinus ursinus. Taxonomy (NCBI): domain Eukaryota; kingdom Metazoa; phylum Chordata; class Mammalia; order Carnivora; family Otariidae; genus Callorhinus; species Callorhinus ursinus. Next base: position 129,012,209 of record NW_027397063.1, on the reverse strand, counting down.
GTGAGAGAATAAATTTCTGTTGTTTTAAGATACGAAGTTTGTGGTAATTTGTTATAGAAACCATAGAAAACTAGCACAATGGATAACAGGCGGGGGGCGGGGAGAAGGAAAGGGATTTTTTTTCTTTGAAAGAGAACTTTTTTAAAAAAAGATTTATTTAGGGCGCCTGGGTGGCTCAGTCGTTAAGCGTCTGCCTTCGGCTCGGGTCATGGTCCCAGGGTCCTGGGATCGAGCCCCGCATCGGGCTCCCTGCTCGGCGGGAGGCCTGCTTCTCCCTCTCCCACTCCCTCTGCTTGTGTTCCCTCTCTCGCTGTGTCTCTCTCTGTCATAAATAAATAAAATCTTAAAAAAAAAAAAGAATGAATAGTACCATATACTTTAAAAAAATAAAAAATAAAAAATAAAAAAAAGAAGATTTATTTATTTGAGAGAGACAGAGTGGGGGAAGGGCAGAGGGAGAGGGAGAGAATCTCAAGCAGACTCCCTGATGAGTGCAAAGCCCGACACAGGGCTCAATACCAGGACCCTGAGATCAAAATCTGAGCTGAGATCAAAAGTCGGACGTTTAACCAACTGAGCCACCCAGGTGCCCTTGTTACTTTTATATACAGAAAATTCAGAAAATTATATACAGAAAATATCTCATCGTATTTGTCATTGTCATTGGTCCTGACAGCTTCCACCTGCTTAGCCAGAGCTCCTGGCTTCCGAGTTACCCTGTGTGAAGGCAACAGTGGTGCAGGTCTTCTTGTGGATAGATGCCCCAGCCTGGCCTTCCCCCTGATAATGCGGTAGGGAACCCCCATCTTACAACACAGGGCAGACAGGAGGACACCCAGCTCAGTGGGATCCACGTCATGGGCAACCAGTACCATCTGAGCCTTGTTGTTTTCCACCAAGGTGGTGACAGTATTAACTCCCGCTCGAAGGACAGGTGGCCTCTTAGTGGGCACATCCCCTTTGCTGGCAGCTTTCTTCTCAGCCTGAGCCAACCATCTCTGCTTCTTCTCTTGCTTTGTCTCTGGTATGTGTTTGTGGGTCAGCTTAAGCAGATGAGTAGCTGTTTGGCGGCCCAAGGCCCGGGCGACCTGGTTAATCACAGGAGGCACTTTAAAATTTTATAGAGAAGAGTCCTTTGCTGCTGCAGCCAGATGTAGTGGGGCCATTTGACAAAGTGGGTGAGGTCCCTTTTGGGCTGGATGTCCTCTCCGATGCCAAAATGCTTGGCCTTTTCTCAAACAGGGGATTGGCACTTTTGGCATCTTGGATGGCTGGAGGAGAGAGAAGGAAACTATTTTTTAGCTGCATACTCAGGGAGGCTAGAACCTTCTATAAAGTCACTGCACAAGGACTCTGGGAGCTGGCAAACGGCAACAACATCCTGTGGCAAGCAGCATCCTAACATGGCCATGGATCTCCACTCCCTGGTGTTTCTCTTGTGGCTGTCATTGCACATGGCCTAGAGATTTTGCAGCTGTAGTTCAGATTGCTAATCAGTTAGTTTTAGAACAGATTCTCCCTGAGGCTCCAACCTAGTCACATAAGCCCTGTGAATGCAGAGTCTTCTCCAATTGGTAACAGAAGAGAACATCAAAAAAAGAGGAGAGGAGGAGAGGAGGGAGAGGGGAGGGGAGGGGAGGGGAGATGGGGTGGGGAGAAAGGAGGGGAGAGGGGAGGGGAGAGGGGAGGAGGCACCTGGGTGGCCCAGTCATTGGGCGTCTGCCTTCCGCTCAGGTCATGTTCCCAGAGTCCTGGGATCAAGCCCCACATCGGGCTCCCTGCTCGGCGGAAAGCCTGCTTCTCCCTCCCCCATGTCCCCTGCTTGTGTTCCTTCTCTCTCTCTGTCAAACAAATAAATAAAATCTTAAAAAAAAAAAAAAAAAGGAAAGGAAAGGACATCATTGAGATGCACTCCAGCTGGCCTGGAAGAAAGCAAACATCCATGATGTGAGCCCTTGCCAGAGAAGGTGGGTTCTAGCAGCTGAGAGTGATGCCCATGTGATAGCAAGGAAAAATGGAGACCTTACTCCTAGAGCCATAAGGAAACAGACTCTGCCAACAGTTCTTGAGAAGAGAACCACGAGGCCCGGATGAGAACGACAGCCTCAGCCAATACATTGATTTGACCCTGTGATGCTTGGAGCAAGCAAGAACCCAGCCACTCTGTGCCTGACTTCTGATCTACAGACCTGTAAGCTAATAAGTGGGTATTGTTTTAAGCCGCTGGGTATGTGATAATTTGTTACACAGCAAAGGTCACCGATACACACCCCCAGTTACAGAACTGACCTGGAGGAGCAGAGAGGCTACAGGTATGACAGAGTTCTCTCCAGTGTCCTGCCCCCACTCGGTCCCCACCTTCCTCCACCACCAGGGCACACATACAACTAGGTGCCTCTACTGTAAAGGATCTACCAAAGCCCAGGACACACTTTCTATCATCTGATCTATCCAAGTTAATCCTGAAGGAATCAAGTTCTTAGTCTAGCGGATCCTGTAGGCAGGTGCTAAAATCATGTGATATGGAGAATAAACTTGCCCATTCCCAAATGGAATCCCATTTGTGGCACGTGCACACACGTGCGCACACACACACACAATTGCAGAGCTAAATGTTACCATATATTTTTCCCACTTTCAAGAGAAAGAAACTACAGATATTCACCACTCTAACAAAGAAGAAAACTGCACTGGACTCAACTCAGAATAAATCTCATCCGTCTCCACTCACTCCGGCTTCCCTAATTTGCTTTAAGTCTCTGGAATGTGCTAAGCCCCTCCCTGCTCTAGGGCATTTTCATTTTCATAAACTTTCCTTCTGCTTGAAGTAGTCTTTCCTCCACTCTTCAAATGGCTGAGTCCATCCTTAAGGTTTCAACTTAAATACAATTCCCCAAAAGCTCCTTTCTCTGACTCCCCAGTCTAAAGTTGGTCTCCACTTTCTGCTCTTCCTCTTCTATAAGGACACTAATCACCTCCCAAAGGCCCCACTTCCTAATAAGTGTCCTTATAGAAGAGGCCCCAGAGAGTTCCCTCCTCTCTTCTGCAGCGTGAGGACACAATGAGAAGGCACCTGTCAATGAGCCAAGAAATGGCTCTCGCCAGACAATGATGAATCTGTCACGACCTTGATCTTGGACTTCCCAGCCTACAGAGCTGTGAGAAACAAATTTCTGCTGTTGATAAGTCACTCAGTCTATGATACTTTGTTATGGCAGCCCAAACACACAGACAGAGACTGGTACTGAGAAGTAGGGTGCTGCTCTAACACACCTCAAATGTGAAGGTAGCTTTGGAACTGGGTCATGGGCAGAGGCTGGAGGAGGTCGGAGATGTGTACTAGAAAAGCCTACACTGTTGTGAATGAAGTTTTAAGGGCAATTCTGATAGAGCTCAGAAAGAGAGCCAGAGCAGAAGCCTCGATCCTCCTAGAGAATACTTGAGTGATCCTGAACAGAATGTTCATAGAAATATGCAGGTTAAAGGCCATTCTAATGAGGTCTCTGATGGAGATGAGGAACATGTTACTGGAGAGTGGAGGAAAGGCCATTTTTGTAATCAAATGGTAAAGGACTTGGCTGAATTGTGCTCAGGTTCTAGTGTTTTGTGGAAGGTAGAACTTGCAAGTGATGAGCTTGGATATTTAGCTGAAGCAATTTCTAAGCAAACTGTTGAAGGAATGGCCTGGGTTCTCCTGATGGCTTATAGTTAAATTCGAGGAGAGAGAAATGACTTAAAGAGGGAATTTTTGGAAAGGAAGCAGAACTTAAAGATTTGGAAAATTCTAGCCTATTTATTTTGTAAAAAATGAGGCAGGGTTTGGGGCAGAGAACACTAAGGGTGTGGCCTAACCACATTTGATCAGGAGATTGTATGAATCAGCCACCTCATCAGAAGCCCGGAGCTATTGTCCAAGACAATGGAAGAACCACCACCTAAGGGAACTCAGAGGTCAGCAGAGTGGTTATAAAAAAGGGGCTTCTAGTGCCTTGCAGGACCTCTGTCTTCCCATCAGCAGCTCTGTCTCCCACACTTAGGGTAGAAGTAGGGGGAGATGTCAGTGTTTCTGAGCTGCCCCAAGTGTGGCTCCCGTGGACCCAAGGCACCATGGCCATCCCTCCAGAGGGAACCGGCAGACTTCGCTGGAGTCTGTGTGGTACTGTTTCTGCAGAATGCTTGAGCTGTGGGACTATGGCTGCCACGACTGGATTTCAAAGGATGCCCAGGTACAAAGTTGGGGGAGGGGCCATTAGGCTAAGCCATGAGGGCAGAGCCACCTGGGATATCCCTTTGGAATGGGAATGTCTATCCTGTAACTGCCCACCATTGTATTTTGGAAGCACATAACTTGTTTGATTTCATAGGTGCACAGCTGGAGAGGAATTGCCTGAAGACAAATTGGGACTTAAGCCTCTGCTGTATCTGGTTTAGATAATATTTAGCTGAGACTTTGGACTTTGACTTTGGAGTTGATGCTGGAACAAGTTAAAGCTTTTGGGGCCGTTGGGATGGAATGAATGTATTTCACATGCCAAAAGAACATGACGTTAGGGGTCTGGAGCATAGACTATTTGTGAATACGGGTTTTTTTGTTTTTTTGTTTTTTTTTTTTAAGATTTTATTTATTTATTCATGAGAGACACAGAGAGAGAGAGAGCGAGAGAGAGGCAGAGGGAGAAGCAGGCTCCCAAGGAGCAGGGAGCCCGATGCGGGACTCGATCCCAGGACTCTGGGATCATGACCTGAGCCGAAGGCAGACGCTTAACCATCTGAGCCACCCAGGCGCCCGTGAATACGGATTTTTAGACTAAGACGACAGATGAACCAGATACCATATGCTAGCGTAGGCTGTGTGCTCCACAGAGCTGGAAGGGTCCATATGCACCCTTGACAAGACAGCAGTTTGTAGCGAGAAAAACTGGACTCTAGAGAGACCCCTGAGTAGGAATTCAGCCTAACCACTGTGACTTTGGCCCAGTCCTTTAGCCTGAGCCTCGACTTCCACATCTATAAAATGGGTATAATTATATATACTTGGAAGCACATGGCTTTACATGGTTGCCTAATAAAGCCTTTCAGGGAGTCCTTTCTACAGTATCACCTTATTTTCTGTATACCACCTGTCACCACGAGAAATTATTTTATATTTTATGTATACATTTATACCTTTATTTCCTCACCAGAATGACAGTTCTAGGAGAGCAGGAACTTACTTGAATTATTCAAGGCTGTATTTTCAGTACCTGGCACATCATAGCTGCTCAATAAATATCTATTGAATAAATGAATCGTGAATAAATAAATGGGGACACATGAGGGAAACAGAAGAGCACACAGTGGGGATCATTTTATTTCCAGCCTCTTATGTGGAGGGAAGGGACAGCTCTAGCAAATAGGCGGCACCCTATGAGCCACGTTTTCTGTGTTCCTGGTATTCTGTTTTCCTTTTGTTGTCCCCATGGCCTTAGTTATTCTTTTTAAACATTCCACCTGGGTCTCAGCAGTGCCACAGGGTAATAAAGGAAAGGGTGAGGGTCAGAGGACCTCCCACCTCCGAAGATGCCAGGACACTGGTGGCAATAACTAAGGAGCCAGGAATCCTGCTGGAGGTGCCCCTCTGTCCTGAATCAACCTGGGAGCTCCCAGGTAGTTCATTTGCAGAAAGTAGCAATCTCCTCAATACCTCCTTACAAGTCTGAGGATCAAATGACATAATGTATATATAAAAGTCCTCCATAAAGGACCTGACACATAGTAGGTCCTACATGTATGTCTGTACTAGAAATGACCCTAAAATTCCGAGATCCCAGCTCAGTACATATTTTTCTTCAGAAATTTCTAAACATTACCACTCAGTGATAAACTACTTTCTCAGAATTACTGACAGCTCTTGGCCCCGTGGCATTTCCTCTTTTTCAAGGAAACAAAACAAAACAAAACAAAACGGTCCCTTCTTTCCCAACATTGTGGCAACTCCGCTCCAGCAGAGGAAATGTAAATTGCCCAGCAAGCAGCCAATCTGAGGTGTCATCTCGTGATTCTCCTGTAAAGAAGTTAAACAAACAATGAAATGCCTGACCCCTTATTCTGAAGTTTTTCCAACTGCTTTGTAATTAAACACCCGTTGATGGCCCTGGGGGAAGCAAGGGTGAGCCTTGAGCCCTGAGCCACTGCAGTCCGTTTTCAAGCAAACTTCTTTGTGGGCCTGGCAAGATTCCTCTGAAGAGTCAGGGCACCCCACCCATTGTTCCTGGGGCTCTGGGGAGACCCGGACTGATTCATGCCTGTGAGGACGCTGCCCAGACAGCCCACTGGGGGCCAAGAGCACTCTCTCCTGAGCAAAGGCAACTTAGAGCAGATGGGTCGCCTTTTAGCCCTGGGGCTTTAGAATTATTTGTGAGCTGTTTTTTTTTTAACCTTTTAAAATACTTCAGCCTGTTTGATCTTGACAAAACTGCAGGACTCCCGCTGGGAAATCTCAAATTCTAAGACTTCAGAAATCCAAGGAAGCTGGGGGTGAGGGCTAGTGAGGTTCAACAGATTTCACTGGTTGAAACTGCTCCCTGTGGGACCTTGGGGGAAGCTACTTTAAACCCTCCATGAAATGGGAATAGTAATAGTACGCCCTCTCGTGAGTGTAGAATGAGGATTGATTTCTTGGAACAGTGCCTGGTGCATGGTATCATTCAAAAAATACTTCTTTCTCCCTTTTCCCTTTCCTCTGTTTTGCAAAAGGCTATCTTCAGGGATTGAGTAGGAAATACTGGAACATGACTTCTAAAAAAAATAAACTCATGCATGGAGTACAGTGAAAAGAAACTCTCCTTCCTATCGCTAACCCTCATTCCCCTCTCAGAGAATGTCAGTTTCTTGCGCATCCATCCGGATGGTCAATAGAGACACACATTTGTATATGCATGCACTTAAAAAAAGACAAATGGTAGCACACATCATGCTACTATGCCTTAAAAAAACCCAGCTCTATTGAGATATAATTCACATACCACACAAGTCACTCATTTAAAGTGTGCCTTGCTTTCTTATCTATCATTTATCTCAGATAGTTCCACATCCGCGTGATTACATCTGGCTCATTCTTTTCTATGACTGCATCTCATTCCACTGTATGGATGTACCATGATTTTATTTATGTACTCCCATATTGCCAGGCATTATGTTGGCACTCCCATGGTAATACCCCTGGACTTGGATCTTGGTGCATGTCCAAATATTGCTCTGTTTCTCTTCTTGTCCCTATCCCTTTCCTGGGAGATTGGATCTGTTCCTCAGTTATGTCGGTATCATCCCTCACAGACCAACACGTGCACGATGCTTGCAAAATAGATCTCCACATTGTTCTGTGGCTTTTGGCCTATGGTTTTAACATACACTGGGTAACATAGGTTATTACTATTATCGCTACTATTATTGCGACTGAGCATTATGACAGTGGCCTGACAGGAAAGCAACAGGGGAAAATTGGGGGATATTTGCGGCTTAGTTTCAACAGAACACACTAATTGTCTACTAGTCGTCGAGGCTGGGTTTGGCAAGAGATAATCATGGACACATCATGCGGGTTGTAAAGCCCATTTCTCTCCACTTCCAATCCCCCTGCACTTAGAGATGAACTTACATGGGCTTGCATAAAGCTCATCCTTAGTTACTGGAACAGTTCTCCTAGATAACCTTAAGGCTGAAATGGAGACTCCTGAGAACCTAACAAGGGACCAGGGGCATTTTTCAGTCTGTTTTAGAATAACCAACAGGAAATACTTGCAAGTTTTTGCCACGTGCCAGGCATGACTCTAAGCTCTTTACACGTATTAACTCAGTTGCTCCTTACGACAAGCCTGGAACTGCTACTGTCACAACCACCCCATATTACAGAGGAAGAAACTGAGGCACACAGAGGCTCTACAACTTGTCCAAGGTCTTGCAGCTGGTGAGGCAGGAAGCCAGCATTTTTGCCTGGGAGTCAAGCTCCTTTACCTCACTAAAGAAACTGCAGGAGTGGCTTGTTTTGTGTCTAAGTAAAGTTGCACAAGAGAACCAGGCCGCGGGCACAGTGAGGGGCACACAGAAGACATGAGGTATATTACAATTAATGTTCTTATATTATTCCCGAGAGCCACATTCTCCCGCTTGTTAAAATTCTTCATCAGAGGTGTATTCTCTCGAGCCTTAAAGGCTTTGAGGGTTCTCCGATGAGACATGCCTGGGGAAAAAGAAAGGATCCCTAGTGGGAGTGAGTTCCCTGGAGGGAGCCAGGCCCGAGGCTGAATTTCTGTGGCCTTGGGCCACTCTCTTCGTCTGCAGTAAGCCTCAGTTTTCTCACCTGAGGAAGTGGGATACTAAGCATGTTGCCGAGGCCTTGAGGACTGCTGTGAACATTGAATAATGACCTTGACGCCCTCAGCGCGGGGCCTGGAGCAGGGAGGCTGTGGAGAGGGGGTGGTAAACACATGAACACTAGAGACTCAATGCTTGGTTTCAACACCTGCCTCTGCTATTCACTAGCTGGGCCAAGTTGGGCAAACCACTTCTAAGCCTCAGTGCCTCATCTGTAGAATGGGGCTCTCGATGGGACCTCCCATTATGACACTGAAATAGTGAAATGAGATACATCTGCAGGGTGCCTACCAGTATGGAGGAGAGTCAGGCATGGCTATCTTTGTTGTCTGGATTTTGTTTTTAATGCTTGTGTCAGTCAGGGTGCTCCAGAGAGACACTCTACGACCCGCTGTAGTAGTTTGCTTGGGCTGCCTAACAAAATACCACAGACTGGGAGGTAAGACTGGGGGTCTTCAACAACAGAAATTCATTTCTCACAGTCTGGAGGCTGGAAGTCCCAAGATCAAGGTATTGGCAGGTTTGATTTCTCCTGAGGCCTCTCTCCTTGGCTTGTTGGTGATGACCTTCTCCTCACACGGTCTTTCCTCTGTGTGCACACGTCCCTGCTGTGTGTCCTCATCTCCTCTTATAAAGACACTGATCAGATTGGATTAGGGACCACCCTAAAGGCCTTATTTTAACTACTCGTTTTTGTTTTGTTTTGTTTTGTTTTAAAGACCTGGTCTTCAAAAGCAGTCACATTCTGAGGTAGTGAGGGTGAAGACTTCTGCATGTGTCTTGGGGAGGGACACAGTTCAGCCCATAACAATGGCCTAACATCAACTCACAAGGATTGCTTTGAAGATTAAGGAAACGAGGCACAGGGCAGGTTTGTGCCAGTGTCTGCACACAAGGGGCACTCAAGAAATGCTACTTTCTTTCCGTCCTCTTGAAAACCCTTCAAAATTGTACCAAATGATGAGTTTGGTCCTCAGCTGGGGGCAACCATTAGAAGGGAATTTGGAGAACTGATGGGAATCCTTGCCAGCTGGAAAAGAAAAGTCTCCCTTTCCAGGGCTTACCAAAGTAGTGGTCCTCCAACTCGAACATGCATCTGAATCCCCTGGAGGGCTTATCAACATCCGGAGTGTGGAGTCAGTAGGTCTTAGACCGAGGATGGGCATTCCCAACAAGTTCCCAGGTGATGCTGCTGGTGGGGGTTGGGCAGACAACATGTTGAGAACCGCAAGCCTAGAATATTCCTTGTGCATCAGAAGCTATGGATTACTAACAATGGGTGGGGATGAGGAGGGAGGGAGGGAAGGCTCCAGGCAACAAATAATGCCTTACCTAGGTGTCCTGGGCTGCATTCTGAGATGTCCCGCGTGATGACCCTAGGTCTATGCCCTATGTCTCCACTGTCCCCCAAGGACAGGACTGAGGAAGATTTTCCAAGCACTTTGCAAGAAGTTAACCTGGCTCAGCTTCGGTGCCCTCCTTTGCTGTCTGCGTCCCTTCCTCCACCTGGTCCGCGCCAGCGGCAGCCGGAGCAGCACTCCCCAGGCTGCCACAGGCTCAAGGAAAAGACAGGTTCACAGGGAGGGGCTGGTCCCTTCCCAAAGCCACAGCTGCCCCGGGAGGGAACGAAACCCAAAGCCCGAGTCTCTAGAAATGTCAGCTTTTTCCACAGAGTCGACTGGATGATGTGAGAAGGGAAGGATTTTCTCCTTCTCATTTAAGTAGTTTTTATATGTCTAAAGATGTTTTATGGAAACAAATTGTACCTGATAAAGTGCCAGCATTAATCCATTTGATGTGTTTAAGGGAAGCACTTTCACAGCAACAGATCATGTTAATGTAATGCTGATGGATAAGAAATGGCAGAGGATGATTTCAAGAGATCTTTTTTTTAACACGATGAGAAAAAAGAGAGGGTGACTTCCCATTTTATTTTTCCCTGTAAGTGTATCTTTAATCCTAATAGTATTTGCTGAAATAGTGTTTTGGCTAAAATCCAAAGGGAGCTTTCTGAGCTGGGCAATTTCTTTTTACATCTGCTTCACTGACTCAGCCATCAGACAAGCAATTCAGTTCAATAAACATTTATTGAGCCCCTACTGTGTGTCAGGCACTCTGCTGCCTTCTAAGGAGCTCACAGGTGAGACAGGAACCCAACAGATGGCAATGATTCATTAATTGTTTTATTAAATAAATCATTACTGAAGGCCCTGGTCTCTGTTGTGCTCCACAATAAGGAAGCACACCATCGACTTGACTCCTACTAAAACCTTGAAAATTTTTATATTTTTAAAGGCATGTCTATCCCCATGAAGTCCCTGAACATCATCTTCACTGAAGGAAGCACAGAATTACATTTTTAAAGGTGTTCCGGATTCAGGTTAAAGTTTAGGGGGGCTCTGGTTTAGAGTACTTGGATGCATTTTGATTCGTTGTTTTTGTTTTTCTTTAAAGCAACACGTTGGGCCCCTGGGTGGCTCAGTCGTTAAGCGTCTGCCTTCGGCTCAGGTCATGATCCCAGGGTCCTGGGATCGAGCCCCGCATCTGGCTCCCTGCTCCGCGGGAAGCCTGCTTCTCCCTCTCCCACTCCCCCTGCTTGTGTTCCCTCTCTCGCTGTGTCTCTCTCTGTCAAATAAAATCTTAAAAACATATATATATGTACACACACGCGCGCACACACGCACGCACACGCACACACGCACACACGCGCGCGCACACACACACACGGCACGCTCCCTGGGCACAGCCCACAGCCCTGAGTGCCTCGTGGGAGGGCAAGATGGAGACTCTCACCCATCATGGGTGGTTTGGACAGAAGAACAGGCCGAGGCCAAGTCGACCTGGAAGGGACAAGGGTGTGTTCCAGGCGAGGGCTCTCAAAGTTGGGCTTGTGGTTGTGTGTAAAAGCAGGGCTAGGGCTCTGATTTAGTCAAGTTACACCAAGAAACGTTGAAAAGCAGCCAGCAGAATGGAGAGGAAAGGGGCAGTGAGTGAGAAGAGAAGGGGGGAGAGGAGAGGAGGACGGGACAGAGCAGGATCACGGGGGAAATACCGTCTGTTTCATCTTCCTTTGGGACTGAGCTCCATATTGGCAGAAAAGCCACCTTCTAGAGACAGCCCCCAAAGGTCGGGGTTCAATGGTCTCCCCTTCAGAGTGGGGTATGTGCACATTCATGTCCAGTGAAAAACGTTTCCAATCTTTTAAGTAGGCCCTACACCCCACAGGGGCTCTAACTTATGACCCCGAGATCAAGAGTCACATGCTCCACTGAGCCAGCCAGGTGCCCTTTTCCAAATTTTTTTTTTTTTTAAGATTTTATTTATTCATTTGAGAGAGAAAGAAGTGAGTGAGAGAGCACGAGCAGGGGGCAGAGGGAGAAGCAGGCTTCCCAGGGAGCAGGGAGCCCGATGTGGGCCTCGATCCCAGGACCCTGGGACTGTGACCCAAGCTGAAGGCAGAAGCTCAACCAACCGAGCCACCCGGGTGCCCCAACGCTTTTCCAATCTTTATGACAGAGTCATTATTTTTGAATTAGCACTGGGGGCTTTTAAGAGTTACCAGACAAAAAGGATGTGTTTGGTTAAGAAAGCCTGTTATATCATCCTTTCATTTTCTAGTGACCCTTCAACCACTCCAGGAGCCTAGGCCAGAGCTACCGTAGGGTGTCTTGCAAAGAAAGAACTGCCATCCTGAAGACCCAGAATAGAATTGCCCTAGAAAGCTCTGACCCTCCTCCACCCTAAGGTATGTCTAGGGTGGGTGGCTCATTTCCCTTTTCTCCTTTTTCCTCTTCCTTTAGCCATTCCCAGCCCCACCCCCACCCCACCCAACCCATTCAAATGCCAGGTTAGTTCTTTCCTATTTTGTGAGTAGTTATGTCGCTAGATGCTGTGGGCACATCGGGCCGGATTTGTGGGGAACATAGAACTGCCAGCTAGGGTGTTCTCCTCACTGGACCACTGGGTTGGGAGGGGCCGAGCGACTGAGCATTGCCGAGGGAAGGGGGCAGGAGCACAGATGGGGGGGGGGCAGGGCAGATTCAGGGACTGCACAGAATCCCGTAGTTTGGAATGGAGCAGGTCAAGGCAGGGGCTGGGGTGGCCGTGGAGGCCACGGGTCCTAGAGAAAGCAGAGGGAAGAACAGGAGGGTTTACTCAAGGACAGAAATCGATGTTGCATTTCAGAAAGAGCCTTCTGCTTGTGTCTTGGAGACGAGATGGGATAGAGGCCATTCAGAAGGAGGAAGTCCAGGAGAGGTTTTGAGAGACTTGTTAGAGGTTGAAGGTGCTACCATTTCCACAAATGCTGTATTTTTAAAAGGACCCCAAGGCGAGAGTGATGCTCCACGAAGAGAGGAGCCCCTCATGATGGCATCCTGTGCACCCGGAGAGACGTCTGCCAGCCTGGCCACCCTCCCTGCGGCTGAAACCACACCAGAGACCGTTTCCATTGGAAAGAACAGCAGCGAGGAGAGGGGGTGGAGAGGACAACAGACAGGAGGGGAGCCTGCCAGGCGGCGGTCGAGAGAAACGTGGACAGAGACCCTGGGAGTGTCTTGGGCAGTGGTGCCCAACCAGCCGCACACCGGACTCGCTGGGGGAATGCCTGATGCTGACCCCCCAGCCCAGGCCAACTAGATAAACATTTCTAGGGCAGAGCCGGGCATCAGCGTTTTTCAGGCTTCCAGGAGGATTCCGACATGCAGCCAAGATTGAGAACCACCGCCCTCAACCCGTGATTCTCAAAGTGTGCTCCGTGGACTGGCAACATTGCCATCACCTGGGAGCTGGTCGGGTCCCCCTTCAGACCTGCTGAATCAGAATCTATATTTTATTATTTTTTAAAAAGATTTTATTTTTCAGAGAGGGAGAGCGAGTGAGCACAAGCAGTGGGAGCTGCAGGCAGAGACAGAGGGAGAAGCAGGCTCCTCACCTAGCAGGGAGCCCGATGCGGGGCTCGATCCCAGGACCCCGGGATCATGGCCTGAGCTGAAGGCAGATGCTTAACCGACCGAGCCACCCAGCCATCCCAAGAATCTGCATTTTACCAAGATCCCACTACCAAGTATGATGGCTATCATACTGACTGCACATTGGACTCGCTTGGGGAGCTTTCAAGAAACCATCTCAGTGCCTGGGTCCCACCTCTACAAGTTCTGATGTATTGGGTTTGGCGTGTGGGAGGGGCAACGGGACTCTTTAAACCTCCCCATATGATTCCCCAGGGCAGCCAGGGTGGAGAAGTGGTATGAAGTCCAGCAATTCTACCGGTGTTCTCCATGGCCTCAAAATGAAGAGAGGAGGGTGGGGCCTAGGACTCCGTAAATACAGACCCTTAACACTAAATGCACAGGTAATTTGGAAATGTTATTAAGAGTTTAAAATACTTGAATGGGATCTGTGTCCTTTGCAGTAAATCAGTCCTGGAATTGAAATTCCTGAGGAGGCAGAGCAGCCAGACTATTCAGCTGGAAGTATGTCCCACCCTGTTTGTTACGTATGACCCCATTCAGGGCACGCAGCCATATGTGCCTAAGCGTGTGCATCTGTGCAATGGGGTTAGCAGCAAAAGGTCAGCGAGGGAGGCCCCGTGGTGCAGGCAGCCTCTAAAACTGCCCCGGGGATCTCGCTTTTGTTCAGGCCCTGGTTTCTGCCCCTCGTGCCCCTGCTGGACCTGGTGACCAGCTTCTAATGAAGAGAACACGGCAGAGTGACGGGATGTCACTTCTGAGGTTAGGTTACAAGAGGACTGACTCCCATCTCTGTTTCTCAGAGCCCTCGTTGTGAGGAAAGCAAGCTTCCATGTTGTGAGTGGTCCTGTGGGAGGCCCATGGGGCAAGGTCCTGAGTCATATGGGTGAGCCCGACCACGGCCCCTCCCCAGTCAAGCCTGGAGGTGACTGCAGCCATGTGAGAGAGCCTGAGTCCCGTGTGGGACCTAACCCCAAAAGCCACACAGCATCACTTCCACTAGGTCCCACTGTTTGGAGCAGTCCGGAAGCCACTGGGTCAAGGGGAGGCAAACAGGTCCTACCTCTCAGTGGGAGGAGTGTCGGTCTCATTGTAAGAGTATTTGGGATGGGATATATATATGTGTGTGTGTGTGTGTATACTTATGTGTATACATATATGTATACACATACATATGTCTATATCACTGCATGGCTCTAAACCCCCCCTGGGGAGCTCTTCAGATTACAATCAGGGTCTGTGTGCAAGATGAACAGCTCCCACAGAGCAGCCCTTTCCACCAGCACTGATCGGTTCCGATCAGAGCCTTCTGTCTTATATTTATGTAGTTTATCCATCTTTGCAAAATGCAATTGGTCACCAAGTATCAGTGCTCCTATTATCACTACTATCATCGGTGGAGCCCAGGGAGGGATGAGGAATGGTATTCCTAACACTGGCCTTTGGAGAAAGACAGATCTGGGTTGGAATCTCAGGACGACCGCAGAGACTGGTTCAGTCTGATTTGTAAACATGGGGATTATAATGCCTGCCAGTGGGGTTGTTGTAAGCATGCAGGGAATCTACAAAGCCTCTAGGTCATGATCAGAGTAAAATAATGGCAGGGTCAGTTAGGAAATGCCCTTCCTTTGACCAAGCTGCAAGGAGGGCTTGGGCCAAACAGTCCCGGCTCTCCCAAAGGATGCCGGGCGGGGGGGGGGGGGGTGGGGGGGGAAATGCCTGAAGCCTCTTGGGGCCTGGGCTAACTGTGAGTCTAAAGGGTTAAGGTCTGAATTCAGAAGCAAAGGGCAGAGGGGAAGGCCAGGAGGGAGGTGCGCTGGCCCGGGCTGGGGCTGGGCACTATTAGCATGCAGCTGGTAAATGCTGCCCCCTGATCCAGGCTCAGCTGTTACTCCTCCCAGACCCAAAGTTGAAGAATGAAAAACAGTGGGCAGAACTGTTGGTGGAAGGGGTCCCTCTGTGGGAGCTGTTCCATCTCTCACAGCCCTGATTTAAATCCAAGGAGGAGCCCCTGGAGGGGGGTTTGTGAGCCATGCAATGCTAATTAACTCCATTGTTATATTTTGTTTCCAACATTAGAGTCCCACTAGTATAGGAACACTTCTTTCTCTTGCAAGAATTTTAAATCTTGCTCCTGTGTACAAAAGTCTATGCCAGTATCTTGGGCAGAGGGGCCTAGAAGTAGAGACTGCAGAATTTTCCGGGTGAAGATTTGGGTGGAGGCTGGCTTCAATCAAGTGAGAAGTTGATAACCACCGTAACCAGAATCTTCTTTCAATTTTTCATTCTATTTAAACCACTCTTCAGCTTCCTCAGTTAGCTTATATTTTAATGGCTAAGGCTTTTTCTTTAAAGGAAAGAGAGGGAGGAAAAAACCAACAAACCAATGAACTAAACCTTGGGAGAATGGAAGCCACGTGAAGGGGCTGATTAGCTTATGCCAAATTCCCTGCAAAAGCAATTCCAGAAAATTCAAGCTCTCTCTGCCAAATGCCTGGACTAGTCTGGGAGCCAAGAAGGAAAGGAGGGACCAGATGTGAGAAATCTTGGCAGGGAGCCCTGGTTGGTTGGGCAGAACCAATTTTCCCAACTTGATCTGATCCCAGAGAGGATCGGGTGATTCAAAAGCTGGTCAGGAAGACAATTGTTCCAGGGCCTTCTGGGTTACTCATAACTCTTGCCCTGACTCACCAGGCTGGATGCGCTCCAGGCAGAGAGGGAGTGTGAAGGCGAGCCCGCAGAACTGGGCGCCCAGCCAGGGGCAAACCCAGAGCCCAATCTAGACAACAGGGCCTGTGGAATCTGGATTTCTGTCCACAGAGCAAAAGATCTGTGTGGTTTATGAGGCTGGTGGTGACCCCCCTCCCTACCCTCCAAGGCTGAGTCTGGCATTGGCCTTTGGAGAAGGAATGAGAGGGAGCCCATGCATTCTGATAACTGAGTGGCGTCCTAAAGTGGGTAGAGCTCAGCTGTTCCCGATCGGGGGAGTTTATTGTGCGTGGGAAATAAGAGCATGGGCAGGTATCTCTGTGACGAAGGGTGACAGTGAGATGCTCTAGACCTGTGCGGTACAGCATGGTAGCCTCCAGCCACAGTAGTATCTGAGCACTTGAAATATGGCTAGTCCCAGTTGAGACTCACCAGATTCCAAAGACTTAGTATGAAAAAACAATTTCACAATTATGTTGATACAGGCCGAAAGGATGTATTTTTGGATATATGGAGTTAATCATTAAAAAGAATTTCGTTTTTCTTTCCTGTTTTTAATGTGGCTACTAGAAAAGTTAAAATTATGTATGTGACTCATATCTGTGGCTCCCATTTTGTTTTCTTGGAAGGACTCACTGCTTTAGACACATTCAAGTCTCTTCTCTCCTAAGGCAGAGCGATGAAGAACACGGGCTCTGGACCCTGACTGTTTAGGCTGAAATCCCCAATCTACCATTATCTGGCTGCAAGATTTGGTTAAGTCATATGAAGTCCCCATGCTTCAGTTTCTCCATGTCTAGAATGGGGCTACTGCTAGTATACGGGCAGGTGAGGCTTTAATAAAATGGACCCGAAGCGAAGCACCAAGGGCAGGGTCTGACACATGGTAAGCATTCAATACGTAGTTGCCTTATTATCTACTCTTCAAAGTTCCTCATAACATCAAGAGGCAGACAGGGAGGGGTGGGGGAGAGTGGGTCATGAGAGTGTTGCTCTTGGGATCCATCTTCAACCCATTAGTCCCCCCGTATTAACCAGTGAGAGGAAGCACCCTCCTCACAATGATTTCATTTGCAAATTTGGAAACTGCCGCCAGAGAGGCTGACTTTCTTAGTAAGGCAGAATAAGTCAGCCAGCTCAGAATGGACACTTGAAGTTCTGCCTTGAAATGGGAAGGCATGGGTTCAGGTGCAAAGAGTATCTGACTCAGGAGCAGAAGACCTGCTCTAACTCCTGCTCTTTGACCCTAATGAGATTCTTATCTTCTGTGGGCCTCAGATTCCTCACCTCTACACAAGGCTCTCTGGGGACCCTTTCAGTTCTCTCACATCAGTTAGAGAGTTGACACGGTTTTCACGAGCACCTACTATGTACCTGCCACTGTGGGGACACCAAGGAGTCTGTATGGAGCTTCCAGTCCAAGAGGGAAAACATGTAGCTATTAATGACATAGTGATGCAATTTAAATTATATATATATATATTATACACACACACACACACACACACCAACAAATGGGAAAGAAAAATATAGGCAGCTGGGTAGGGTCATACCAGTCAGGGGTCCTAAGTTGGAAGAATCAGGGTTTTTCTGTTTACATTGAGACATCATGTGAATAGAAAGGGGGGAGAGCTTTGCAGGCAAAGGGAATAGAATGGACCTAGGTCCTGAGGTGCCAAAGATAGAGAGAAAGGTTAGGCAGGGAGGGCACATGAAGTAAGAGTGTCAGGCAATTTTTTGTGTCACCTTGGTTAGGCTAGGATGGCCAGTTTGTGTGGTCAAACACTAGTCGAGATGTTGCTGTGAGAAAATGTGTAGATGTGATTAACATTTACAATCAGTAGACTCTGAGTAAAGCAGATTACCCTCCATAACGTAGGTGGGCCTCATCCAATCAGTTGAAGGCCTTAAGAGCAAAAACTGAGGTTTTCTGGAAAAGAAACTGAGGTTTTGTGGTCTCAAGACTTAAACAGAGAAATCCTGTTGGTGGGGCCATGCTCACTCTGAAAGCTCTAGAGAAGAATCCAATCCATGCCTTTCTTTTAGTTTCTGGAATTGCAGGCAATCCTTTTACTCCTTAGCTGGTTTGCATACACATCACTCCAGTCTCTACTGCTCTTGTCATGGCATTCTCCCCGTGTGTCTCTGTCTCATCTGTTCTTAGAAGGACACAAGTCATACTAGATTAGGGTTCATTCTACTTCAGCATCTTAACTGGCTTATACCTGTAAGGACCCTACTTCCATATGAGATCATATTCACAAGCACTAGGTTAGGACTTGAACATATCTTTTTGGGACACACCGTTTAGCCCAACACATAACTTATCAACTTTTTTCCTTTTTTTTTTTTTTTTAAAGATTTTATTTATTTGACAGAGAGAGACACAGCGAGAGAGGGAACACAAGCAGGGGGAGTGGGAAGAGGGAGAAGCAGGCTTCCCGCGGAGCAGGGAGCCCGATGCGGGGCTCGATCCCAGGACCCTGGGATCATGACCTGAGCCAAAGGCAGACGTTCAATGACTGAGACACCCAGGCGCCCCGACTTACCAACTTTTTAGGTAAAATCGTACCCCATATTTAGGGACACATTTACCATTCTCCAGAAATCATCGTTTAAAAACAACAGAAATATAATCATTTAGGGACTCAAAACATCATATAACTTACTTGACTCAACAATGTCTAAAAGGTGGACTTCTGGGGTGCTTGGGTGGTTTAGTTGGTTAGGTGGCTGCCTTTGGCTCGGGTCATGATCCCAGGGTCCTGGGATCGAGCCCCGCATCGGGCTCCCTGCTCAGCTGAGAGTCTGCTTCTCCCTCTCCCTCTGCTCCTCCCCCTGCTCATGCTCTCACGCTCTGTCTGAAATAAATAAAAATCTTAAAAAAAAAAAAAAGGTGGACTTCTGATAACAATTGTGATTGATCCCTATTTTAGCTGAACTTCACTTTAATGAATATCAAAACAAAGTCTTTGTAATTTTAGTCTGTCACTGAGCAAATTGTCCTCTTGTTTCTGAATCAGCATTTTAAGTGATTCGATGCAGCACCAGCCAGGTCTGGGATTGCTAATGAGCCGGGAGCCATGTTCACTGTAAAACCCTAAGGCCTTGGCTGGAAACTAAACAGTGGAAAGATGCCTCAAAGTTTCCTTCCCTTCTGAGAGGGAGCAAAAGTTTTGTCTGTTTACTCCAAGGTAGTATGTACTCTGCTTCTAGCTCTCCCTCATGGCCTTAAGGTCATCTATCTGAGGAGGAGATTTTTAGTATCTTTTTAAAAACTCATCTTCAATCTGCTTGAACAATTTTATTAGAGTGTAAAATAAAGTTTTCTTTTTCCATATCACAAACCAAGTTTGTTTTTGGTTGATGTTAACCTAAATACTTTACATATAATTATTTCACATAATCCTCACAATGACTGTCATTTGGCTATCAGTATTAGCCACAGGTACAGATAGGAAACTGAGTTAGAGCTGTAATTTGCTGATGGTCACTCGGCCAGTGAGTGGTAAAACTGGCATTTGAGTGGTAAAACTGGCATTTGAACACAGGCTTACAGGACTTTATTCCTGACCTAATCATTTGACTTTACTGCCACTTCCTCTATGCCCAAGGTCTCAACTGGTCGCTCATGGACCTAGCCCATTCAGTAGGAGTGTTGGGCAGTGGATTTTTTTTTTAATTTGGATAATTTTTGGCAAGCTTTTTACCTTCTGGTTCATTTTTTAAAAGATATTTAAGGGCGCCTGGGTGGCTCAGTCAGTTAAGCATCCGACTCTTGATTTCGGCTCAGGTCATGATCTCATGGGTTGTGAGATCGAGCCCAGATTTGGGTTCAGTGCTCAGCAGGGAGTCTGCTTAAAGATGGTTCTCTCCCTCTGCTCCTTCCCCCACTTGTGCTCTCACTCTCTAAAATAAATAAGTAAACCTTAAAAAAAAAAAAAAAGATTTTTAAAGTAATCTCCACACCCAATGTGGGGCTTGAACTTATAACCCTGAGATCAAGAGTCCCATGCTCTACCAACTGAGGCAGCCCCTTCTAGTTCATTCTAATTCCTATTTTCTTACACTGTTATACATTTATGCTTCACTCAGGAGTACCTCTGATTTTGCCTGTCTACTCTTACATGCTAATGCAAGAGTTTAATGGTTTTTTTCCTCCGTTTTTTCTCCCATTTATTTCAAGGCCTTGTTGAATGTGAAGCACTACATATTTCCACTTGAATTCTGCAATTTGTGACAACTATCAACACTTAGTTATAGCCACTCCTGATTTATAGATATGTTCACCGATGAGAAGGTATTTTCATTTTGTCACAGATGCCATGCCTATTTTTAATCTGAATAATCTGTCATACGACCATCTACTTATCTAGCTAGATTTTAAAGGACAGGACAGGAACTTGGGGGATAATGTTTGGATTACGTAGCTAGTATCCCACACAAGTGGGACTTTTACATGCAAAATATATAACCTGTGAAAATGAATAAAGAGGAACCTCATTTAGAGTGGATCCAGGAGGCCAGAAGGGGGAGCTCTCATAAGCCAACCACAAGTCCTCAAATGAGGACCAGGCAGGGAGAGAAGGACCTTGCATTCCCCACAGGAAGAAGCCTATCTATACTTCACTACTCCAGCAGGAGGAACAAAGGTTTTCTCCCAGCCTGGCAACAGCCCAGCCAATGAGAGACTGTCACAACTCAGCCAATGAAAAGCCACTACACTTAGGACTCCCAGTTCACTCCAGGGGACTTTTGTTTATAAGAGGCTCCCTCTCCTTTTTCTATAAAAGAGCGTTCCTCTCCTTTGCTTTCCGGACTTGCCTATGGTTTTGCCATAGCTTGCATGTTCCAAATAGCAATTCTGTATTTCCAAATAAACCCATTTTTGCTGGTAAGATAACTGACAGTTTTATTTTTAAGGTTAACATACCTTATATAACAGTCTTAAATATGGCTTGATATTGGGAAACTGGTGTGAAACTACTTTTTAAGTTCATGGAGCTGTCTTTTCAAGCCCACAAGCTTGGACTGTTCAAACTGTCCCCCAACCCACCCCAAAGGGGAACAAAAGAGTTTGGTTTGGTGTGGCTTAAAAATAACTCAAGTTCACAGATCTTCTGCTTCCATAATACCAAGTGCCTTACATCAAGTAGACCCTTCTCTGTGTATTACATAACATATAGTTCTATACTAGCTCTCTATAGGCTTGATATAGGTTAATGATTGATTACTGGCTTAATTCATGTGGGAAGGGTATTTGGAAAGCCCCAAGTTCTAAAACACTTCTCAGAATGAAACTGCCTTTGAAAGCCATGATAGTGCTGTGTAGAAAAGGAGATGTTCAGGCATCTACACAAGGGGCTCAAGCCTCCCTACAAATACCAGGAAAAGCCATACAATCAACCCAATCCAGAGGAGAAGTCATGTTTCATAACTGCTGTTAAGTTCCCGGCCAAGCGGTCTTCATGTCCTTCACAAGTCCAATCATGTTTCCACAGGGCTCTGAGTGAAAGTTACTTCCAAAATTTAAGCCACATACTTTTCCTTGCCAATTACATTAAAAATCAAACCAAAGACTAATCAGCTTCTTCCCTTGACAAAACACATTTAATATCTCATTAGCCTTGGAAAGTTTCACAGCAAATTGGCATTAATGGACACTCTAGAAAGAGCATTATTGTCTTTCTGTCTAAATAGCTACTGACACTCTTTGTTCTTCCCTTTTTTTTTCTTTTTGGACAGTGCACTCTGCATAGCGGCTTTATAAAAGGAGTGTGTGGTGGTATTAATTCACCTGCTTCTTTCCATCTTGCAGCTGGGGTAGACAAATAGGCTGTCAGACCACTACATTTCCTTCCACTGCTCTGTCTTCAAGAGATACTGTGGAAAATTAACTTGAAATATTATCAAGAACATTTTTTGCTCCTTTTAATTCCAGGGACAGGAGTTATGCCTCATTGTACTGATTCATTTCAAACACCTGGCTCCATTCCAGTTGTCAGATGAAGAGTAATTGCTTAGCAATAACTCTTGTGCACATAGCCACTACAAAATAAAACCAGTGTAAGGAGATCTCAATTTCAGAGATTCCTTCAAATCTAGGAGTTTCCATCCAGTGGAGATGCACCACTACACTGTAAGAAAATATACTAAAAGTCAGACTCTTCTCTAAAAAATAGCAAAATGAAAAGCAAGAAATTCTAAGTTAAGAGCTAGAATGGAGAGAAACCTACTAGGGCCTGGGTGAGTAAGGGTTTTTTTTTTTATTTTATTATTATTATTCTTATAGTGGTCACTAGAAGAGAATCATCAGATTTGGGAACCACTAGGAGAACCCAACAGGCCAACCCCCTATCACCAAATAGCATGGTGTTTACACCATCTCCGTTCAATTTAATTCACAAGTTTTTAGCAGAGTTTAATATGTCCAGATCATCATGCTTGTTGTTCTAAAATTCTTTAGAGAAAAATACACACATTTCAGCAAACTGTAACTCTTGGAAGGGATGGCAGGGCAGCTTCCACAGAAGGAAGATGTAAGGAACTTCTGCTGGAAGTGTGTTGCTACAGTTGTAAAACTGGTTGCTAACACCATCTTTTATGGTATCCAATTCCTCGTAGTTCAAAGTTCATAAGATTAAAAAAGAAAAAACACAAAAAAAACCCAACAACAAAAAGTGAGTTTACAAGATAAATTTCTATTTAAATTTGGGGCAGGAAAAATTTTGTCTTTCCCTTTAATCTCATATGCTTCCTTTTCATGTATAAAAGAAACTGTGTTTGCAAAATAAAGCTAAACTTACTATAGACGTGCAATAATAAACTACTCCAGCTATTTGGCAATGCCTATTTTTTGTTCATTTTATTTAACTTGTTTTCTTATTATTTTTCTTAAAGATTTTATTTATTTGAGAGAAAGTGAGCAGAAATGGGGGAAAAGGCAGAGGGAGAGGTAGAAGCAGATTCCCTGCTGAGCAGAGAGCCTGACATGGGGTTCGATCCCAGGACCCTGGGATCATGACCTCAGCTGAAGTTGAACGCTTAACCGACTGAGCCACCCAGGCACCCTTGTTTTCTTATTATTTTTATAAGGTATTTTCATGTGATTTAATATCATGAGCCATGCCCCCCCCCCTTTTGGGCATAGAGTGCTTTACTTAAAAAATTACTCCAATTAAAACAAGTTACCACCACACACCTATTAGATGACTAAAACTGATATCTTTTCTGACCATAATGCCATGAAACTAGAAATCAACCACAAGAAAAATCTGGAAAGAACAAAAATATATGGAAGTTAAATAATATTCTATTTTTTTAAAATTAACATATAATGTATTATTTGTTTCAGGGGTACAGATCTGTGATTCATCAGTCTTACACAATTCACAGTGCTCACCATAGCACATACCCTCCCCAGTGTCCATCACCCAGCCACCCCATCCCTCCCACCGCCCACCACTCCAGCAACCCTCAGTTTGTTTCCTGAGATTAAGAGTCTCTTATACCTTGTCTCCCTCTCTGGTTTCGTCTTGTTTCATTTTTCGCTCCCTTCCCCTATGATCCTCTGTCTTGTTTCTCAAATTCCTCATATCAGTGAGATCATATGATACTTGTCTTTCTCTGATTGACTTATTTCGCTTAGAATATGGAGGTTAAATAATATTCTATTAAACAATGAATAGGTCAACCAAGAAATCAAGGAATAAACAAAAAATTACATGGAAAAAAATGAAAATGAAAACATAAAGGTCCAAAATCTTTGGGATGCAACAAAAGCAGTTTTTTTAAATATTTTATTTATTTTTTGACAGAGAGAGAGAGACAACACAAGCAGGGGGAGTGGGAGAGGGAGAAGCAGGCTTCCTGCGGAGCAGGGAGCCTGGTGTGGGGCTCAATCCCAGGATCCTGGGATCATGACCTGAGCCGATGGCAGACACTTAATGGCTGAGCCTCCCAGGTACCCCAACAAAAGCTCTAAGTGGGAAATTTATAGCAATACAGGCCTACTTCAAGAAACAAGAAAAATCTCAAATAAGCAACCTAACCCTACACCTAAATGAGCTAGAAAAAGAACAACAAAAAAAACCCAAACCCAGCAAAGGGAGGGAAATAATAAAGATTAGAGCAGAAATAAATGATATCGAAACTAAAAAACAAATAGAACAGGTCAATGTTCTACCTGGAGCTGGTTCTTTGAAAAGATCAACAAAGTTGACAAACCTTCATCCAGACTCATCAACCAAAGAGAGAGAGAGAGAGAGAGAGAGAGAGAAAGAGAGAGGACCCAAACAAAATAACTAATGAAAGAAGAGAAATAAAAACCAATAGCACAGAAATACAAACAATTGTAACAGAATATTTTGAAAACTTATATGCCAACAAATTAGACAACTTAGAAGAAATGGATAAATTCCTAGAAACATATAACCCACCAACACTGATGCAGGAAGAAATAGAAAATTTGAACAGACCAATTACCAGCAATGAAATTGAATCACTAATCAAAAAACTCCCCAAAACCAAAAGTCCAGGCAGCTTCACAGGTAAATTCTACCAAATATTTATTTTCTACCAAACATTTAAAGAAGAGTTAATATCTATTCTTCTCAAACTATTCCAAAAAATAGAAGAGGAAAGGAAAACTTCCAAATTCATCCTATGAGGCCAGGATTACCCTGATTCCAAAACCAAATAAAGACACCACAAAAAAAGAGAACTCAGGCCAATATCTCTCATGAATATAGATGTAAAGATCCTCAACAAAATATTAACAAACTGAATCCAATAATACATTAAAAAAAAAGCATACACCACAATCAAGTGGGATTTATTCTTGGGATACAAGGGGGGTTCCATATTCATAAAACAATCAACATGATACATCACATCAATAGGAGACAAGAAAAACTGTATGACCATTTCAATAGATGCAGAAAAAGCATTCAACAAAGTACAACATCCACTCATGATAAAAAACCTTCTGCAAAGTAGGTCTAGATGGAATATACCTCAATATAATAAAGGCCTTATATGAAAAACCCACAGCCAACATTATATTCAATGGGGAAAAACTGAAAGCTTTTCCTGTAAGGTCAGGAACAAGACAAGAATGTCCATGCTCACCCCTTTTATTCAACACAGTACTGAAAGTCCTAGCCACAGCAATTATACAAGAAAAAGAAATAAAAGGCATCCTAATTGGTAAGGAAGACGTAAAATTCTCACTATTTGCAGATGACATGATACTCTACATAGAAAACCCTAAAGACTCCATCAAAAAACTACTAGAACTGATAAATGAATTCAGTAAAGTCACAGGATACAAAATCAGTAAATAGAAATTTGTTGCATTTCTATACACTAAAAATGAGGCAGCAGAAAAAGAAATTAAGAAAAAATTCCCATTTACAATTGCACCAAAGCCAATAAAATATCTAGGAATAAACTTAACCAAAGAGGCAGAAGACCTGTACTGAAAACTATAAAACACTGATAAAAGAAATTGAAGATGACACAAAGAAATGGAAAAACATTCCATGCTCATGGACTAGAAGAATATTGTTAAAATGTCTATATTACCCAAAGCAAGCTATATATTTAATGCAATCCCCATAAAAATGCCAACAGCATTTTTCACACAACTAGAACAAGCAGTTCTAAAATTGGTATGGAACCACAAGAGACCCTGAATAGCCTAAGCAATCTTAAAGAAAAAAAACTGGAGGTATCACAATTGCAGACTTCAAGTTATATTACAAAGCAGTAGTAATCAAAACAATATGGTTACTGGCATAAAAATAGACACATGGATCAAAAGAATAGAATAGAAAACCCAGGAATAAACCCACAATGATATGGTCAATTAATCTTTTTCAAAGGAGGGATGACTACACAGTGGGAAAAAGTCTCTTCAACAAATGGTGCTGGGAAAACTGGACAGCTCCATGTAAAAGAATGAAACTGAACCACTTTCTTTCACCATACACAAAAATAAACTCAAAATGGTTTAAAGACCTAAATGTGAGACCTGAAACCATAAAAATCCTAGAAGAGAGCATAGGCCCTAATGTCTCTGACATTGGCCATAGCAACATTTTTCTAGGTATGTCTCCAGAGGAAACAGGGGAAATTAAAGTGAAAATAAGCTCTTGGGATTACTTCAAAATTAAAAACTTCTGCACAGTGAAGGAAACAATCAACACAACTAAATGGCAATCTACTGCAAGGGAGAAGATATTTGCAAGCAACATATCCAATAAAGGGTTAGTATCCAAAATATATAAAGAACTGATACAACTCAACACCCAAAAAACAAATAATCCAATTAAAAAATGGGCTGAAGACAGGAACAGACATTTCTCCAAAGACATACAGATCGCCAACAGACACATGAAAAGATGTTCAACATCACTTATCATCAGGGAAATGAAAATCAAAAGTATGATGCGGTATCACCTCACACCTGTCAGAGAACGGCTAGAATCAAAACCACAAGAAACAACAAGTGTTGGCAGGGAGGAGAAAAAGGAACCCTTTTGCACTGCTGGTGGGAAAGCAAACTGGTGCAGCCCTATGCAAACAGTATGGAGGTTCCTCAAAAAAATTAAAAATAGAATTATCCTACAATCCAGCAATCATACTACTGGGTATTTATCCCCCAAATACAAAAATACTAATCCAGGGCGCCTGGGTGGCTCAGTTGGTTAAGCGACTGCCTTCGGCTCAGGTCATGATCCTGGAGTCCTGGGATCGAGTCCCACATCGGGCTCCTTGCTCAGCAGGGAATCTGCTTCTCCCTCTGACCCTCTTCCCTCTTGTGCTCTCTATCTCTCATTCTCTCTCAAATAAATAAATAAAATCTTAAAAAAAATTTAAAAAATACTAATTCAAAGGGATACAGGCACCCCTATGTTTACTGTAGCATTATTTACAATAGCCAAGATATGGAAACAACCCAAGTGATAGATGAATAAAGAGGTGGTGTGTGTGTGTACACACACACACACACACACACACTTGAATATTATTAAGCCATAAAAAGAATGAAATCTTGCCATTTGTAACAACACAGATAGAGCTAGAGAGTTTAATGCTAAGTGAAATAAGTCAGAGAAAGACAAACACCATATGATCTCACTCATATATGGAATTTAAGAAACAAAACAAATGAGTAAAGGAAAAAAGAGAGAGACAAACCAAGAAATGGACTCTTCACTATAGAGCACAAACTGCTGGTTACCAGAGCAGAGGTGGGTGAGGGGAGGGGTGAAATGGGGATGGGGATTAAAGAGTACACTTATCATGATGAAAAACTTTTTAAAAATGACTAAAATCCAAAAAAACTGACAATACCACCAATTGCTGGTAAGGATGTACAGCAATGGAAGTCTCATTCATTACTGGTGGGAATGCAAAATAGTACAGCCACTTTGGGAGACAGTGACAGTTTCTTACAAAGCTAAACATGGACTTACCATATATAATCCAGAAATTGTGCTTCTAGGTGTTTATCCAACTGATTTGAAAACTAATATCTGCATAGCATGTGAATGTTTATTGATGCTTTATTCATAATTTCCAAGAATTGGAAACAACCAAGATGTCCTTCAATATGAGAATGGATGAAAAAATTGTGGTATATGTAGGTTGTTCAGTGATAAAAAGATATGAGCTATCAAGCTACAAAAATCTTAAATACGTATTGCTAAACGAAAGAAGCCTGTTTGAAAAGACTACACAGTTTATGACTCCAATTATGTGAAATTCTGGAAAAGGCAAAAATAGAGAAATAAAAAAATATTAGTGGTTGCCGGGGCCAGGGGGAGGAACGGAGCACTGAATGGGTGGAGCGTAGGGGATTTTTAAGGTAGTGAAACTATTCCATATGATACTCTAGTGATGGTTACAGGACACTGTGTAGTTGTCAAAACCCACAGAAATTTCTAGCACAGAGAATGACTCTTAATACATGCTGCAAACAGGTTCTTTAGTAAGTTGGGAAATCCTAGGATAGAATGCAACAAAACAAATCATGTTACAAATATATGAAAAACCTCACTGAAGGAGTGCGGGACCTAAGTAACTTTGGAAATGAGTGGAGTCTGCAAGACTAAAGGCAAAAGAACCTGTACGTAAGCACTGTCTCTAATTAATAAAGTTGTTTCTATGGGGTGGGTATGGGTTAGCCATAGGTTAACATGTATACATTGCAAGAATTGAACAATTAGGTAAAGGGACAGTGGGTGAAACGAACCATCCATTGGAGTGGGAGGTTGGAATATTCCATGTGGTGATAGATTAGAGCTAAAAACAACAGCATGAGCTCATGTTTAGCTTAATATAGATACAAGTAGTTACATATGGAGATATTTAAAGATATGTATATATACGCAGGTTAGTATACCTGTTCCTTGCTCTGTCAACTGAGAGGACCTATAAGCAAAGATATCCCAGTCGCAACAAGCACACCTGGCACCCAAATCTTGGTCTCTAATACCATTCTCCAATAAAAGGAACCAGAGTCCTTTGGTTCCTCTAGGACTGGGGCTGGAAATATAGAAGATGAACTTGGAGCATCTAGAATGCCAGAAAGTAAGGAAGGGCTAAAACAAAACAATCCCACGATGATAAGGGTACGTTAGAGGGACACAGGAGCCAACTGAAAGGGCTCTCAATGGCCAAAGCTGGAATAATTTGAGCAACACGATGAAGTAGTATTATTGGATTATAACTCAAAGCATAAAATATGTACCCATGAGGCTACTGTTCTACATAAATGACTAAATAAATAAATAAATAGAGGGAGAACAGAGAAATCTCTCATGTGAAGGAATTCCAAACATTTTATGTAAATACTCTACCCTCAAGGTGTGGAGCATAGCTTCTTATTCCTTAAGTGTGGGCTGCACACAGTAACTTCCTTCCAAAGAGTACAGTATGGAAAGGAAGGAAGAAAGTAACTCTACCATGGGGGAACCTGACAAACACGGCTTCAGGCCAGGTATCATAATAACAAATGATGTCATGTTGACAATACATCCTTGAAATGGGATGAAAATGGCACTTCCTCTCTGTGGTCTTCATGCCCAACACACACAACCCCAGGCCAATCATGGGAAAAGCATCAGACAAATCCAAATTGAGGGACATTCTGCAGGATCCCCAACCAGGAGTTCTCCAATCTATCGAGGTTATCAAAAACAAAGTCCAAGGGGCGCCTGGGTGGCTCAGTTGTTAAGCGTCTGCCTTCGGCTCAGGTCATGATCCTAGGGTCCTGGGATCGAGCCCCATGTTGGGCTCCCTGCTCCGCGGGAAGCCTGCTTCTCCCTCTCCCGCTCCCCCTGCTTGTGTTCCTTCTCTCACTGTGTCTCTCTCTGTCAAATAAATAAATAAATAAATAAATCTTAAAAAACAACAACAACAACAAAAAAAAAACAAAGTCTGAGAAACTGTCACAGCCAAGAGGAGCCTAAAGAGACATCTAGATGTAATGGGGTATCCTGGATGGAATCCCAGGACAGAAAAAGGACAGTAGGTAAAAATAAAGGAAATCTGAGTGAAGTATGACCTTTTTTTTTTTTTTAAAGATTTTATTTATTTATTTTAACAGATAGCAAGAGAGGGAACACAAGCAGGGGGAGTGGGAGAGGGAGAAGCAGGCTTCCCGTGGAGCAGGGAGCCCGATGCGGGGCTTGATCCCAAGACCCCGGGATCATGACCTGAGCCAAAGGCATACATTTAATGATTGAGCCATCCAGGTGCCCCAAGTATGAACTTTTGATAATAAGGATGTATCAATATTGATTCAGTAATCATAACCAATGCACCCTACTGTTGTAAAATGTTGGGGATACTAGTGCCAGGTATGTGGGAACTCTGTACTACCATCATAAATCATTCTATATGATTTAAAATTAAAAGTTCAGGAGTGCCTGGGTGGCTCAGTCAGTTAACATCTGCCTTCAACATAGGTCATGATCCCAGGGTCCTGGGATTGAGCCCCACAATGGGCTCCCTGCTCAGGGGGATCCTGCTTCTCCCTCTGCCCCTCCCCCTGCTTGTGCTTTGTCTTTCTCCCTCTAATAAGTAAATAAAATCTTTAAAAAAAATTACAAGTTCATTTCACATACACACTCCTCCAGAGCATGGGCTTGTGTTCAGAAGGGGGATTTTGCAAGCCCATCAGGCAAACACTTGGAGTAGCTGGGATTCTGAGCAGCATCGGTAAGGGCAGAATTTAGACCACCTCGCAGCAGTTCAGAAAAGAGGTGCTACTCTCACCGTCCCAAGAGGTCAAGCCTGGACATCTCACCAGTTTCCAGTGGAGGAATCCATGCAGCAGGGAATTCTTGGAATTTAGCCCAAGGGAGTAGAAGAAACTCCTTGGAGAAAAGAATTTTGGTTAATTCAAATGGAATCCGGTGTTGTCTCCACCGTGCCACTCTTCTCTGGGGGAAACCAGCACCACCGAGCACCACTTTCTGTCAGGCTGACAGAAATTTCACCCACTTTTGCCCCTGAGGTGGGACTCTGGAGCAAGTAATGAGGCCCCAGTGAAGGCACCTGCGGATACACTGTGGGGAGGTGAATCTAAACGCTGTGTCGCGGTGGGTCTGGGAGGTACCTTGAAGCCCACAAGGCCCCCGTAGAGGAGAGGGTCTGTGGGAAGGAGGTGCCGTGTTGCCAGGCCTTCTGACTTTTCATGAAAAGCCAGGCATTCCAAATGTCATGTGCAACTGCAGAACTTTTAACTGTAGGCAATTCATTCAACTCCTTTTTGAGAAAACACCGCGCTGGCTAAACAAAACACCTCTGACAGTGGTACTCAGCTGGGGGACCCCCGGTCTGTGACCGCTGAGAAAGAGGAACTCTCCTGACAGTGCCCGAGTTTCAAAATTATTCATTTAAAACCCAGGAAGATGGAACCTGCATGATAACCATGAGCCACTGGGACATGTATCTATTTAAATTAAAATTAAATTAAATATAATTAAAAATTGACTTCCTCCGTCAAACCGAGCACATTTTAAGTGCTCAACGGCCTTTTCCATCACGGCAGAAAGTTCCACTGGACAGTGCTATTAAGTATATAGAATATATTGGGGGAGCACCTGGGTGGCTCAGTTGGTTAGGTGTCTGCCTTCAGCTCAAGTCATGATCCCAGAGTCCTGGGATCGAGTCCCACAACAGGCTCCTTGCTCAGAGGGGAGCCTGGTTCTCCCTCTGCCTGCTGTCCCCACTGATTGTGTTTTTTCTGACAAATAAAGAAAATCTTTAAAAAAAAAAAAGCATGTAAGATATATTGGAACAACTGGCAAAATTTGAAAATATTTGGTAATAATTTGTATCCATATTAAATTTCCTAATTTTGACCACTGTATAACATAGTTATATAAAAGAATGTTTTTGTTTTTATTTTTGGAGGGGGCAAAAGGAGAGAGAGAATCTTAAGTAGGCTTCATACCCAGCACAGAGCCCGACGTGGGGCTTGATCTCACGACCCTGAGATCATGACCTGAGCCGAAATCAAGAGTTGGACACTTAACCACCTGAGCCACCCAGGCGCCCCATGAAAGAATGTTTTTAATCTCTGGATGAACATGTGGAAATATATAGGGGTAAAGGAGATAGGACATCTGCAACTTACTCTTAAAATAACGCCAAAAAAAAAATGTACCTAGAATGATAAAGCAAATGTAGCAAAAACACTAACAACTGGTGAATCTGGGCACTATTCTTGCAACCTTTCTGAAAATCTGAAATGATTTCAAAAGTAAGAGTTAAAAGGGAAAAAAGGGAGAAACAATAAGTACTGCAGGGAAGTCAAGAAAGTTATAAAGTTGACTCCATGAAGCAAGTGGTGGTCCTCAACTGTGGGTGGTGGTGTCCTATCTCACGGCATATTTCAGGAGGCTTCACTGCATACAGAAGTATCCCCCCGTTCCCTCCGTAGCCCTTCAGAACTTCTCCGTTCCCTCGTGGTGCCTTCTTACATACTCACTGGGCAAAGGGTCCCCAATTCGAGGAAACTCCTTTCTTGTTTCCCGGTTGACATCATCATCATGTTACACCTCTTCTTGCTCTAGACTGTCCCCTGACCCTCACTGCTCAGTGTTCCCCTTGGAAGAGCCTAGCATAACAGCAGTCCTCAGCTGTAGCCCACATTGTGTGTGTGTGTGTGTGTGTTGTTTCTTTCCCACATTGTTTTTATACGTTGATTAAAACTGGGCAGTGCACCCCGGAGGGGTTCTTGGCACCAGGCCGTCATGACCTACCCATCTAAAGGATCACTGCTCTAAGAGCTTTTTATTTTTTTAAAAAAGATTTTATTTGAGAGAGTGAGAAAGAGAGAGAACAAGAGAATACAAGCAAGGGCAGAGGGAGGGGGAGAAGTAGGCTCCCCACTGAGCAGGGAGTCTGATGCCTGACGCGGGGCTCCATCCCATGACCCCAGGATCACAACCTGAGCCGAAGGCAGACGCTTAACCAACTGAGCCACCCAGGTGCCCCTCTAAGACCCTTTTAAAATTGGTGTTTACATCTTTATGTACAATTATACTTAAATGTGCCAATGCAATGGTATGCATGGATTTAATTTCAGTGCCATTGTTTTCTTTTTCCTCTTTTGCTTGTCCTCCCTACAACACCTTTGTCTCTTCTTTTGGTTTCTACCCAGGGCACAGCAAATCCTGCTATCCTTGCTTCTGTTGTAACCACAGAGCCCCCCGCCTAGGCCACATCCAGTTGTCTGTCCACCTTCCCTGGTACTGGGAGCGGAGAGGAAAGGATCTGTGGTCCCAGAACCCCCTTAGCTGGTTTTCTAGGTAAGCCTTTTATTCTAAGAACACCTTATTGTTATTAACCTTTGTTAACTAGCAGGCACTGG
The DNA here is from genome assembly GCF_003265705.2 of Callorhinus ursinus. Lineage (NCBI taxonomy): Eukaryota > Metazoa > Chordata > Mammalia > Carnivora > Otariidae > Callorhinus > Callorhinus ursinus. The sequence goes on along the minus strand of NW_027397063.1, from coordinate 128,979,287 downwards.
CTGGTGTTGTGGTCATAGATCTTGCATGGTGTTTTAATTAAATTCAGCAAACATTTCTTGAGAGCCTGCTTTGGGCGGCGGCGGGGGGCGGGGGGGTCCAGGCACTGCCACGTGCGGCTGATACAAACATCAATAAGACCTTGCCCTTGAAGAGTTCCCAGGTGGCAAAAACCAAAATCGTTAAAAGTGCTGTTTTTACCAGCCGTGCCAGGGGAAACTGGGCATGGCACTAGAAATAGGATCTCCTCCTCCGGGGAAGTCACCCTGCCTTCCCTGCAGCATGCCTTCTCTCCCAGTATAATTTCTGACATCATAAATCTAGCATCCTGTGATGTACAGTCCTCAAACTTTCATCTCTCATGTAATTCCTGCCTTTTATACTCTCAAGCTCCCAAACTTGCTCTTTCTCCCAACTAACAGGCAGTTTCAAGTTCAACCAATTTGAGTCCAAAATAAAATATCCAAGACAGGAATGTACCTGATCCCCAAGCCCTTCTTTGTGTAGACAGAAATCACTTATTGCTCAGCTCCCTCCTCCTTCATGAGACCCACACGTGTCTCTCAAGGCAGTTCCCATCTTTTCCAGTATATTCTATTAACTCCTTCCCCACACCCACTCGCAGGCTTTGAACGTACGGATAATTCAACACTTCTTCCCTGTATGAGTAGTACCTTGTGTGTGGCATCAAATAAAACTCTCCAGATCGGGTGTGTGCATTTTCCACAGCGGCTCAGCCAGCAACAGCTCAACTACACAAGGAGTGACGGCGACTACAGAAATACAGCCATTAAACTCAGATTTAATCTGTCTCAAGCTTAACATCCCCTTAGCAGAATTTCCAAAAATACCCGGGGACACTCTGACACCCCTCACGTGACAGGAGGGCAAGTCAGAAAGAAGAGAAATAGGCACCTTAACCTCCAGCTGTAAAAATAAATCTTACTTTTACGCACAACAAAACCTGTGATCCTGTGAATATTCATTGGGCCCCTCCCAGGGCCTCCAGGGCAAATGAGGGCCTCTGAAGCTCAAGCTTCCATAGCTTCCTGGCAGATCCACCTCTACTCCCATCAAATGTTTTGAGTCCTTCCATAAGATCACGGAACATTTCCTGCAGAGAGCCTTCGATTTGAGAAGGCTCTCTCTGGGGAGTGTAGTCCTGGGATCCTTACCCTTTTCTCCAGGACATATTGATGAGTCCTCAGTTACTCACAGCCAACTGCAGCACCAAACTCTTTTTATGTCTGAGCCACAGGGCTCAGACCAGGTTGGCCAACCCTTCAGCTTTGCTTGTCCCAGTTTTAGCTCTGAAAGTCCCACATCCCGGGAAACCCCCCTCAGTCCCAGGAAAACCAGGGTGGTTAGTGACCCTGGTGTGGGCTCTAAGAGGAGGCATAGAGTGGTGTGGACTTCACCAGCACACAGACTTGGGGACTGCACCCCTGCCTGCCTTCCTGGCACAATGTGGAACATCCTGACCCTATAAGCAGGGGAAACTGACTCTGACCAACTAATGCAGAAAAGGAATTTTTTGAATGAGTGTTTTCCTGTGTTTCTTTGTCTCTTACTTTGAGATTTGAAAACATGGGTAAGAGCATCTGATTTGCTATGCTGAGGCACCGGTCAACAAACGCACAGTTGGGACAGGAACGCAGCTAGAATTTGCCCTTTTTGGCTGTGATGGGAGGTGGGCTCTATGGCTCTCCAGACGCGTACAGTGAGGAATTCCCCAAACTTGGGAATGGGGTTCAGAAGACTGCCAACAAAACCATGAAGTCAAAGATTAAGAGTTTATGTTGTGGGGGTGCCCGGGGGGCTTAGTCGGTTGAATGTCTTGAGTCTTGGTTTGCTTAAGTTGTGATCTCAGGGTCATGGGATGGGAGCCCCATGTTGGGCTCCCCACTCAGTGGGAAGTCTGGAGGGATTCTCTCTCTCTCCTTCTGCCTTTGCCCCTCCCCCACTCAAGCTCTCTAAAATAAGTGAATAAATCTTAAAAAGAAAAAAGGAAGAGTTTGTATTATACATGAATCAAGCATGAACAGGTGGGGCTGAGAGTGGAAGGCAAGCTATGTGTGTCACGGTTAGCCAGAGCAGGTTTATAAAGAGCCAACACCTGCCTTACAATTTTTGGGGCAGGGGGGTGCCCATGAGGAGGGACTGGGATATGGTCTGTGTGCTCAGGATCTGTTTGAATGAGAACGGGCAGCCAGCAATGGAGGACTGGTGGCAGACAGGATCAGAACAAGATGGTATGCTCTAATCCTAAAATGCTCCAAGGCTCGAAGGCAGGGGCATTGATATTCAGGGGACGTAGGGGAAAATTACAAGATCTTCGCCTTTAACTCAGGGACTGCCAAATTGCTTGGACACATTAGCTGAGGATTTTGGATCTGGTATAGAGTGATAGGGAAACAGGGGAGATAAGAGAGGAGAACTTACATTTTTTTTCTTTCCAAGAAGCGTTAGTATGTTTGCTCCTTTGGGTTTATCACAGTTTCCCCTTTACCTGACGCCATGAACAGCAGCTCAGGTCAGAACTTCGGTACTTTTTTTTTTTTTTAAGATTTTATTTATTTGATAGAGAGAGACACAGCGAGAGAGGGAACACAAGCAGGGGGAGTGGGAGAGGGAGAAGCAGGCTTCCCGCCGAGCAGGGAGCCCGATGCGGGGCTCGATCCCAGGACCCTGGGATCATGACCTGAGCCGAAGGCAGACGCTTAACGCCTGAGCCACCCAGGCACCCCAGAACTTCAGTATTTTTCAAAACCCATCTGGCTCTACTTATTCAATCCATTGTCACACCCCGATGTCCCTTGTTTGCAAAGGGAGAAGTCCCTAGATATTTTCAGAAAGCTGTGCTTCAAGTCAAAAGCCTGCTAGGCTTTCCAGGGCATTCTCCTGGTTGCCCTGCCAGCCTCCAGCCTCCACAGGGAGCGACTTGTCCCAAACATGTGCCTTGTGTTTGGACTCTGTGGGGACAAGACGTGGTTGTTTTCCTGCTGAAATGCACTTTCTTCCCTTCTCATCTTTTAAAACCCCACCTGTCCCTCATGTTCCTGCTTTACTGCTTCTTCTCCCTGAGACCGCCTCCCCTTGCCCTCCCAGCCGGCTGTCAACCTTCCAGCCTCCGAAGCCCCAGAGAGTTTCACATAACCCAGTAACAAGCCGGGTCTCCCAGGCCCTGGAAATTGAGACCTTGCTACTTTCCAGATCAGAACATAGATCCCACCTGACGGCAGGTTAGAGATGCTGAGTCTCAGCCCCGCCCCAGACCTGCTGCATCAGAATCTGCGTTCAAAGGAGATTCCCAGATGACTTGTATTAGATGTGAAAGTTTGAGTAGCACTTCTTAAGATCATTAGTCCCCAACTCCAGCTGCCCTAGAATCTCTTGGAGTTTTAGAACGTACTGATGCCAGGGTCCCGCCCCTAGGGATTTAGATGAAATAATCTGAGGTGCCATCTTGACATTGTGGATTTCTATAAACTTCCCAAGTGATTGGAATGCACAGCGAAGTTTGAGAACCGCCGGCCTAGCATGATCACTCAATCCCTGTCCCATGCCCTCTGAATTTCCAAGACCTTCCATAAAATTTCTGTTCTGCAACCGTCTTGGGGAGTGGTGGGGATGTGGGCATCTTCTCACCATCACCTCTTCCCCTGGGGCCCTTCCTCACAACTGATGCTGGCACTGCATCAGCTTAGCCAGTTCTCGGAATCCCAACCCCCACCGGCCAAAGTAAACTTTGATTCGCATGTGACCTCTGTGGGTGTGGTACACTGAAGATCTGGGAACGGGGTGAAGCAGGGGAGGAGTCTACATAGGCGCACAGCAAACACCCTCTAAGAGGGATTATTTTGTCAGTGGTTAAGACAATACAATGTTTCAATATGTTTTCATGTACCTAATAATTCTGCCTTGATTTTATAGTTCTATGGGTATGTTTCTTAACTAGATTCAAACGCTCTGAGGGTAAGAACCGGTGTCCCCAGTTCTTAGCCTCTATTGGTGCTCAACTAGTGATTCCTGAAAAACTGAATTAATAGCTCAGGATTTAAAAACAGATGTGCGAGAGGGACAGGCTTTGGACCAGAGATTAATCTTGAGACGGGAAAACTTTTCAAGGGTAGGAGCAGAAGGAGTGAGGTTCTTGCTAGTGGGAGGGTTGCAAGCCTAGAGTAGGAACAGATACACCCCTAAACCTATAGTCTCCGACATACATGTCACTCTTGGGCGCTTGAAATGAAGCTAGCCCGAATTAAGATGTAAAAATACACACCAGATGTTGAAGATTTAAGGTGGAAAAAAAGTTGTAAGATATCTCATTATAGATCATTTGTTGACATAGTTTCAGGTAAATTGGATTAACTAGGATATATTAAAATGAATGTCACCCATTTGTTTACTCTTTCAATGTCGTGACCACAAAGTTTAAAATTACAGAGGTGGCTCACATTCCATCTCTATTTAATGGTGCTACTTTCAACATTGCACTCCAAGAGAAAGATGGACACACCAGGAGGTAGAAGGGGGCTGCCTTTAAGGCCAACTGGGTGACAGGCTCTGAGCTGGACCCCACAACCGCTCTGAGCAATGAGCTGTATCATCACTTCATGGATGACTAAGTGCGGGTTCACAAAGGCTAAATATCATGAAGTGCCCAAATCACTCAGCTAGTGAGAGAAGAGCTCATATTAGAATTTCTGCCTGCTGAATTCTAAAGCCCAAAGGTAGGGCCCCCCAAGAGAGGAAACCCACTGGGGAGAAGGTCAGAACCAAGCCACACAGCAGGTGTTACAGGAGTGAGAGGGGTTTAGTTTGGAGAAGAGATCTCAGGACAGACCATGAACACCATTTTCAAATATCTGAAGGCTCAGCGGTGGTCAGATGCCTCTGTGTAGCTCTAAGGGGTAGGAGGAGAGTGTAGGAAGAAGCTGTGAGAAGGATTCCCCCTGAGACAAAGGGAGAATTTTCAACAGTCAGAGCGGCCCCAATTCAGCTGCTTTAGAAGGCAGAGAGGGCCAGGTGCAGGAGAGGACCAAGCAGAGGCTGACACTCGGCAGACTCCAAACACTGCGAGGCTGTGTGGTGGTTCTGGAACATTGTTCTGTGGAGTGGCTGCATCAGGATCACCTGGGTGTTATTCAAGATAAACAGGTCCACGTAGACCTATTGAATCGGAATTTCACTGGGGTGAGACCAGATGAGTTTTATTTTGAACCAGTGCCTTCAATTATTCTGACGTGTGGCCAGGTTTTGAGGCCCGTGGTGCATAAAGGACATTTGAGCATCCATTGGATGGTTCGACTATATGACTCTTCAAATCTCTTCCAATGTTGAAATTCTATTATTCCGTGTCACATAACACTTGCCAACAAAATTATGGTCTGTGAACTTGGCAAGATGAATCTTTTCCTTATTTGGCCTGTTTACTATTTAATGGGAGGACTTCTTTAGTAAGCCAAAACAGTAAAACTCCTAGCTACTTACGTTAATCGAAATGAATTAGATTTTACTTCTTTTGTACGTTTGGTGAGTTAGGGATTCCGGAGTAGGGGCAAGATAAAAGAAGAACTATTTTCTCATCTCTTCTGCCTAATAGAAACACCAAATTTTAGCCCTCATTGCCGGGAACCTATTCCAGACTCTGTAATAGAAGCCCATTTTGGAATTTTGGGTTGTTTTACTACAGATGAGGATAGCAAGGGGCTGCAAAATTCTGCCTGTGGAATGAGACGGTATTAACAATTTCCAAGGAAGCTGTTTTCACAAGCTTGATTCACAATACACCAGTGACTAAAAGAAATAAGTGCCAGGTCCCATCAAGTTGAGGTATTGTTGAGAACACAGCTGGGACATAGACGGAGTTGGAAAATGCAACCAGAGGAAAACCAGCAGCAGCAAAAAGAGAACCAGGAAAGGGGACATTTATTCCAGAGAACGAAATTGGTGGCGTTCAGTCCAAAAAGAAGGGAATCACTGAGGACTGAATTTAGCGTCACAGGACATCTGAATCACCCAACTCAGGTGCTGAATGCTTTGCTTTCGTCCTGGTCACAGTGGGGACCGAAGAAAAGTAGGGTGTGATCCCCTCTTTTAAAAGCAAATGAGGGGACGCCTGGGCGGCTCAGTTGGTTAGGCATCTGCCTTCAGCTCAGGTCATGGTCTTGGGGTCTCGGGATCGAACCCTGTATCGGGCTCCCTGCTCAGCAGGTAGTCTGCTTCTCCCTCTCCTGCTCCTCACCCTCTGCTCCTGTGCTCTCTCCCCCTCAAATATATATGTATAATAAATAAATCAAATGAAATTGTCACTTCTTTGGGTAAAGCACAGTTTGTCATTTTGCTGCCCTTTTCATTAAGGGATGGCCTCCAGGACAGGTACTGACCTGAAGAAATCAGCTAAGGACGCTGACATGAGGCCAGGTAAAAAGCAAATGTGGAAGCAACGGTCTTAACTTAAAGTTTGAGCCAATGACTGCTCAGTTGGGAAAAGTCATAAATGTAGAGTAGTCAGTTACTGGTTTCGGCTTCTCTATTTCTCCCTAAAGGGTATTATTTTGTTCTTTGTTTCATTCAGCTATTAAACATGGTCTTTTGAGAACAATATCTGGATTTAGGACACGTGGAATCCACTTTTTCCTTTTAGAACTTCAATAAAGTCATTCGTTTCCACTCCTTCTAGCTTATCATATTTCTGGCACAATTATAACAACTGTTTTTATCATTCCTTCTTGGATAATTTGATTCTGGTCCTCCTTGCCCCTTCCATATTTCGGTTCAGATTATCTCTTTTGAAATATGTGAGTGGGCTGTGGTTATTTTGGACTGGTGTGTGCAGTGTGTGAGCCTAGATAAACTACGGCCTGTGGACAGTTCAGAGAAGAAGAATGGGGAATTGTTCAGGTATGCAGTTGGTAGTAAATGCTCCAGAATATTCCCAAACTAGGATTTCTACTGGAAATTTGGAGACACCCAACATAATCGGACTTTTCTTTTGCTTAAAGAAGTGACTCTCCAAGTAAGATCTCCCATGGCTGTGAGTTAATCCAAAAATTCAACTCCTTTTGCTGATTTCTATTTTTATGTAGCACTCAGCCCCACTTACCAGTAATCTATAATCTTAAAATTAGAACCATACTGGAGTATGCAGAAAACTCTTTGTCTTCTCCTAAGAGTTCCAGCTATGACAACATTTGGCATCACTAATTTGACTAATTTGTTTTTACATTTTGTTTATTTTTAGAGAGAGGGAACTCTCATGCCAGTGCACAGGAGAAGGGGGGGCAGAGGGAAAGAAACAGACTCCCCACTGAGTGCAGAGCTGGGGCTGCTCTCACGACCCTGAGATCACGACCTGAGCCAAAATCAAGAGTTGGAAGCTCAACTGATGGAGCCACCCAGGCACCCCGCTATTTTTTTTTTCTAATGAACAGATTTTATATGTCGTATGCATTGTGCTTCAAATATGAATGAACCACAGCTACAGCGAAATAAAACAGCTACATCTGCACGTAAATAACAATTTCTTCCTCTAACCTGGTTGCTGTTTCACTGGGAGGTTGAAACGGGCCGGCCGTTGGAGTCTTTTGTCTGAGCCAGATGGTCTGGAACCAGGCAAGTTTGTGAGGCACTGGTCTAAAACAATGGGCTGCAGGAAAACTAGAACCGATGGTTGGAGTCAGACCAACCTGAGGTCAAGCCCTCATCAGGGCCTCTGTGTTCTAATCTGCAGGCTGCCGTTGCACAGGGCCATGGTGGGGAGGGGCTCCTGGGGTCGAAACCGCCTGCACTCTGCCAGCCAGGCCTCTTACGTTGGGCTGTGTCTACCCTGGGGGAGGGGATGGGGTCGGAGCCGTTTGTGTTTTTAGCTCCCGTACACAAAGGCATATAGGCCGTCTGCAGCCCTGCTAGTAGTGTATCTTAGTAACATTTAGGAAAATGCTCACATCTCTGCAGCTCAGGCTTCTCCTCTGCAATTGTAGAGTAAGTTCTACTGTGTAGGACTGATGTAAGGTAATAAGATAATATATGCAAATGACCTGATACATAGTAACAGAAGCTCAGCAAGAGAGTATGGTTTAGTCCCAGCCCTGAGCTCACGTGGTAGTGTGAAATGGGGTGTTGGGACTCCTAGCTGAGGTGGCCTGGCCTAGCAGCCCATTCTTTAACCTTTCTGGCCAAGTAGGGAGGTCCAGGTCTTTGGAGACAGACAGGCTAAAGGGTCAGTCCCAATTCTGCTGCTCACTCATTAGGTGACTTTGAGCAAGTTATGGAACTGCTCTGGGTCTCCTGTTTTCCTCATCTATAAAGTGAATACAAAAAAAAAACAAAAACAAAACTTAAGTCAAAGGGCTCTTTGACAATCTGAAATGAGTTAATAAGCTAAGCCCCAGAATACAGCCGGCACATTTTAGGGGCTTGACAAACTTGCCTTCCTTTCTCCCACTCCCAACCCCTCCTAATCTAGTGCTTTGTTGTATTTCACGTTTACTAAACCCCATCCATGGAGAAAGTCAGCCCCGGCTTTCATCACTGTGCTTTCCTTAGGCCAAAAAAATTCCTTACAGCTTTCCATGTAAATTTTAATAAAACCAAATAACCACATTTCATAGACTTAATATATCCTGGCAGCCATGTAGATAAACTGGGTGGAAAGGGTAGGGAAAAGATACAAAAACTGATACTGAATAGAGAGCTGGGAAACCATCCTAGATACACCGCGGGGGGGGGGGGCTCGGGATGGGGCAACAACGTCCCTATGAATCAACGATGCCCGGACGGCTGGCCAGCCCAACGAGAAAAATGGAAATAGAAAAACATAAAATTACCCATCCTGATGTGACTGAACACCTCTATGTGAAAGGCAAAACTTTAACATATTTTTATAACCTTAGGGACAGGCAAAAATCTCTTAGTGATGACACGAAAAAGCAGAACTCAAATTAAAAGGTGGATACATCCAAGTTCATCAGAACGAAAACCCTTTGTACTAGAGCAGCACCATAAAAGTGTTAAAAGACTAACGGCAGACCAGAAGGAGATATTTGCAACGAATAAGACAGACAAAGGATCACATTCAGGATATGTGAAGAATTAAAAATAAGAAAAAGACAAACCAGCAAAAAACAGGGACAGGCAGTGCACAGAAGAGGACGTCTGGATGGCCAACAATCCTAGTTGAGGAGGTACTCAACCTCCTTGATCATCAGGGAACCAAAGGAGATTTAAAACCCCGAAGACTTCCCATCAGATGAGTGGAAATCCAAACGTTGGAGAAAAGCAAGTGAGAGGATTCGGGGAAATGGGAGAGCTCAGGCGCAGGCAGGCGTGCGGGTCCATGCTGCTCTGCAGAGCCATTTGCCAAGACCGAAAAAGGGTGAATCCACCTGCACTTCTAGGAAATCACAGCCTTGTCGGAAATAGCTACACATTGGAAACCGCCTGATCCACCATCAAGTTGGGACTAAATACACGGAGGAATGCTCACATGGTGAAACCCCACAGGGCAATCCCAGGAGTGAGCAAAGCCTGTTTGTGCCTGTGTGGGTCTACCTCCCAGCGGAGTGAACACAGCAGCCCCTGGAAGGAGGTCCATTCATGTAAAATGATAACCTAGCAGTACTGTACCCTGGTTGTCACACATAGCCACGCAGTCTACAGAAACAAGAAGGACACAGGGTTCAGGATTGAGCATGCCTGGGGGAGGGAGGGAGAGAAAGCAGGGTTTCCCTGGATCTGTAATATGTGTTCTTTTGTTTGTATTTTTTTTAATGACAAAATGTCAACATTCGCTCGTTCACTCTAGGTGGTAGGCATGTTAACTTTTTCACTCGGTTTCATTTAAAAGGGGTCTTCAAGCAAATAGAAAGTATTACTTAGAACTATAGAACTTTGCAAATGGATGATGAAGATCAAGTTTGAGCTTTGCCAGACGGAAGTGAGTGTTCAACAGTTACAGGATCTTAAATTATTAAAAAATTGGGTTGGAGGGGGAAATGGAAGGAAAGGAATGAGGGGGGAGAAGGGTAAGATGCTGAGAAGCTGCATGAGGTGGGGGCATGTTCTGACAACACTGCCCGATGCTGGGAGTGACAAGGCCACAGCGGGGGCCCCAGAGCCCAGAGGCTGCCTCTCTGCTTCTATGCTCCAACCTCATGTACTTAATCAACATTTGTTCACCCAGGTCACCCAGAGCTTCGCTTCCTGCAGCCTGTTGTCAGCTGAAGCTTTCGCCCACTTTCTCCCTTCCTTCCTATTTAGCAGTTGGGTCCAAGCCTGTGCCCCCTTTTCCTTACCCCTAGGACGTTGTGATCAGGGCTTTTCTACAGCAGTGCGTATAAAAGTATCCTGTTATTTTACCTCACAGTTTCTTCAAATGTCATCAATTTATACTTAAAATCCCTTTATGCCGATCTATAGCAAGGATGGGTGAATGCAGTCATGCCCCATCAACACCGGCATCTCTCAAGGGCCCGCTGGGCACCGGGACACGGGCTATAAATGTACACCCCGCCGGCTGGTCCACCAACGGTCTTTTATTGCTGTAGCTCTATTTATAAGAGGCACCTTTCCTTTAAAGGACCCAGGGATCGGGGCGCCTGGGTGGCTCAGTCATTAAGCATCTGCCTTCAGCTCAGGTCATGATCTCAGGGTCCTGGGATCGAGCCCCGCATCAGGCTCCCTGCTCCGCGGGAAGCCTGCTTCTCCCTCTCCCACTCCCCCTGCCTGTGTTCCCTCTCTCGCTGTGTCTCTCTCTGTCAAATAAATAAAATCTTAAAAAAAACAAATAAATAAAATCTTAAAAAAAAAAAAGGACCCAGGGATCTAACTACATGGTCATCGCGAAGGACTTAAGTATATAATAGATCTAATAATTTGTTATTAAGTTCGTGGATATGCTAACTACTTGCATGGCTGAGAGGCGCCATGGAGGACAGAGTTAGAGGCAATGAAAATGAACCGATCAAGTTGCCAGCATTGTCAGAAACCACACTTGAGTAATCACAGCCTTAATAAAGCAGTTTATGCTTTGATGCATTTGTAATTGAACAATGCTTTCTTTCTATGGGGTAATACCCAATAATAACATCCAAAGGCTAGGACCTTTATCACGTAATTAAGTATCTTTAGTTCTAATATACGGACAGTTTAGAATAGGTTCTGGGGTAGGGGGGAGGCGATGATCCTTAATTTTAGTTTCTCCTAATTTTTTTCAGATTATTTAATAAGCAACCTACCAATCTTCTTTGTATGCCTTTTCTCCCTGAGAAAAGGGTAAGTGCTATGGACGTACACTTTTTCCCAACCAGCTCCTAGCAAGCTCCATATGTCTAATATGAAAAAAATACACTGCATTTATTAAGAAGATGAAGCTTTACTTAAAGGGTGTATTTTTATTGCATCTATCTTTTTGCTCATACCGGATGCTTTTAAAGAAAAAAGCAGGGAAGGACAGGCAAAGAAATGTTAAAAGTTACCGAGAGAACACTCTCCTTCCTGGAATGTGTCAAGTGATAAAATACAATAGGTTGAACTGTTTTAACTTACTAAGGCAGTACTTTCATATATTTCATATTAGGCAATATAGTCATGGCTCGATTTCCATTAATGGACTATGTTTAATTGCTAATTGTAACCTATTTCGCTCGGCTCCTCTACTCTGGGCTGGGGATCCTCCCAGAGCAGAATAGTGGGGACCGTTTCATGGCTGACAAAAGCAGTACTCCCTCCCAAGCTCTAAGGGGTGCCTCATCTCCAAAAATGGACAAATCCTCAGTCTGGGAGAGCACGGAAGGGCCTTTGTGCCTGGCCCGCCTGCCACTCCCACAGTGTTTGGGAGAGAAGTTCAGCCAGGAGACACAACTTGTCTGAGCATTGGGATGAAGTGGTTCTCAGGCTCCGAGGGGCTTGAGCCACTAGGATTCCCACAAGTGTTTTCTTACCAGTTAACAGCGGGAGACCTGATCTTTGCACAGGGTGAACTTAACAAGTAATTGGTACGGAGAACAGGGTTTCCTTCAATAGCAACATCATGTCAGTATGGCTCTTTGAGGGGGAGCCTGGAGACCATCTCTCAGGCCTACTTTCTCCACACTATAGGCCTTGTATGGGCATGTGCTATGTCACCCAGGACGAGTGTCAACAGAGACCCGGACAAGCCCACACTGACATAGCCCAGCAGGGTTCTCCATGTGCCTTCCATAGATCACCCCTACTTTACATTGGGGGAGTCAAGGCTTGAGCAGGCTGACTTTGCCTGAGGTCATAGCACCCTCAGCAACAGCAGGTGGTCTCAGATCCAGAATGGGGACTCCAGGCCTGCTCTGTCCACACCCCACCTCCTCACCTGCCTGCATCAGCATGGCTGGAGCTGGGCACCTTTGGCTCTGTGCTATGGCTGGCCATCTATCACTGGGGCTGTGGAACATTCCTGCTTGACTACCCACTTTTCACCCAGCACTAGCTAGCGTGTAGCAGGTGGGGGCTGGGACACCGGGCAGGAGCTCTTTTTCTCCCATCTTCCTGTGTTTCCCACGTCGATGGGACTAGCCCTGAGGCAGTTGGGAATGAGGCAGACCTAGATTTTAATTCCTCAACTGCTGCCTACCAGCTGTGTATCCTTGGGAACCTCTTTGTGTCTTTGTAAAGTTTTTTTCTTTGTATAAATGAGACTATAAATATCTCCTTAGAGCTGAGGCAATTAAATAAGTTAATGTAGGTGTGTTGCTGGTACATGATCAAGAGAAATAAATTTTTTTTTCCTTTCTCTTCTTTATTGCGCCCCCCCCGCCGCACCATGCCCCCCTTCTGCATGTGTAGAGCTCTTTCCCATGCAGCGGAGGGAAATGTGGTCTGTGGCTGTACCACATTAGTTGATATCTTACACAACTCTAAATAGTAAAACTCTCATTTAGCCTTGGCAGAAATTTAGTCTTTTTAGTTCTGTAAAGGGCAGGTTGCTGAGTTCAAGTGCATTAGTAAGGAAAGGCCAGGCTTCTGCTGTGGTAAAAACCCTGAAGTCACAGAAGAGGCTATTTCTTATGGCCGGTGGGTAGTGCACATTAGGATGAGTGGCTCCCCATGGCAGCTGCTTCCATCCTGTGACTCAGTGGGCCCCGCTGTTCCTTTTTTAAGATTTTATTTATTTGACAGAAAGACACGGAGAGAGAGGGAACATAAGCAGGGGGAGTGGGAGAGGGAGAAGCAGGCTTCCCGCTGAGCAGGGAGCCCGATGCGGGGCTCGATCCCAGGACCCTGAGATCATGACCCGAGCCGAGGCAGATGCTTAACGACTGAGCCACCCAGGCACCTCCGGCTCCCCCCTGTTCCTATTGGGTAGTTTCAGGACCAGCTCATCATGGCCTTCGCTCACACTGTTTTGGCCAAAATTAGCCAGAGGGCGGCGGCCCCCCCCCCCCAGAGGCATGACAAGTGTAAGGTCCGTGTTCCCAGGAGGAAACACAAGGCAGCAGGTGAACAGACAGTCTTGTCCCTGTCGTATCAGGGTAATGAGTTTAGGGAGAACACATCATTTTAAACAGTTTCGAGTATATTTATGTACCTAAGAAAATTAAGATGCTGAAAACCACCACCAGCTGGTAAATGGATAAACAAATTGTCATCTATCCACACAACGGAATACTACTTGGCAGTAAAAAGGAGAGGCCATCTAAGATACACAGAGCCGGGCTAAATCTTCAGAGAGTTATGCTGAGTGGAAGAAGCCCGGTGGAAGGGAGTCCTACCGGACGATGGAATACTTACACGGAATGCTGAGAAATGCAAGCAATCCGCGGTGACAGCACGGCCGTGGTTGCTCCGCGACAGGGCCCGGAGGAGAGATGGGTTACAAAAGGACACAAGGAAACTTTGGGAGGTGGTGAAAGCTTTAGCTTCGCGTGGGTCTCCTTTCCCAGGCATTTATATATACCAAATTTTACACTTGAATATGCGCAGTTTATGTTCCTCAATGATACTTTAATCAAGTTGAAAGAAGGAAGATGGAGATTCAAAGTTATTTTATGTATTATTTATTCCTAAAGAATGCATTTGTCTCTCTTGGGTGTTCTCTGTATTTGAAAGCCATAAAATGGCATTTCATTACACATGCTGAGGAGTCAGTACACCACTCCCATGCTCTCTTCTGTTTGCTCCTGATTCATGGCAGAAAGAGACCGCTGGCTTTGCAACTGAGAGAAATATCAGATTCAAATCTTGGCTCACCACTTGCTAGCTGCCTGGCTTTGGGCAACTTATTGAATTTCTAGGAAACACGTCCTACCTCACAATTGCCGTGCAAGTGTGTGTCGAGCCGTTCCTGGGAGCCTGCCAGAGCGATGCTCAAACCTCAGACACCTGTCTCTACCCTGCCCCCGCCCCCCCACCGGTGTCTTGCTGCCTTCCTGCCCCACCATTTGAAACTTCCTATTTGGTTGTTCCTCTGGTTTTGAAAGTGGTTCATCTCCACTGGTTTCCAGATCATGTACTAAATGCTACAAAATTTAAGGGGTTGCCAAAAAAACCTCAGTAATCTGATAAATCATATTTTAAAAACATCAAAAATATAAAAATCCATGATGAACAACAGGATATCCAAAATTTAAATAGAGACAAGCCCTTTCCCCAGTTCTGGCAATTCACACTGAATCTAATGCCTTTACACACCTGAGCTATTAAATGTAAATATCCCTGGAATAAATGAGTTCTATTTCAAGACTTTCAAGTACTTCTTCAAGAGCAAGGCATGAAGGAATTGGGGAAATTGCTGGAATTGGGGAAAGGGCTTGCAAAGGAATGGAGAGGGACTAACCTGTACTTCATTTTTAATATCTTATTCACCATGGATTTTTGTCTTCCTTTTTACTTAAAAAATAGTTCATGGCTATTTATTTTGATTCCTGAGGGTTTTGGAGACCCCTTAAATTTTGTGCCCGAGGTGAGCGCACCCTTGGCCTAGAGCCCTCCAAAAAGACAAACCTTTCATCCCAGAGTTGCTTGGGTCAGAAGGACAAGCAAAGGGAGGTGGTCTAATGTGTAGGTGTGTGCAGGACTTAGAAATGAACATCTGAGTTTTAACTCTTTATTCTGCACTCCCTACTAGCTGCATGAGCCTCAGGAGACAGGTGTGGGTCTCTGCTTTCCCAACGGTGAAATGGGCAGGATAATCACCCACCAGGGTGGTGAGGAAGTAAGATTGTCCTGTAGTGGCTAAAGGTGTAGACCCTGGAAACTTGTTCCCTGGGTTCAAAGACCTGCTCAGCCATCTCTTAGCCATAGGACCTCAGTTTTCTTGAGTAAGGGGATTAGAAGAGATCCCAACACAGACCTCAGAGGACCACTGTGTGGATCAAGAGTCAATACATGTAAAACTCGAAACCAGGACTTGACACAGAGTAACCATTCAGTATATATTTGCTACTATTCTTATCACCAGCCAGTTGTTTTAATGATCACATTTCTCAATATTCCCAATGAAAGGGTACAAGCCCTTTAGCAACCTGCAGCCTGCAAAATCCCACTGTTAGCTATGATTATCACATGGCCTAAAATGAAATCCGAAAATCGATTCTTTGGTCACCTCTGTGGCCGGCAGAGTTTTGGTTGAGCCCAATTAATCGCAAAGGACAAGCTCTAAGTCTGGCAGATCATGAATAAATGGAGTTATATTAATCTCTAATGAAGACAAGAGGAAGGTCGTCTTTCGCCAGAAACAGCCCCAATGGTGCAAATGATTTTCTTTCACATCCATTTCTGGCTTTCCCCTCCTTTGAAGACAGCACTTGAAACCTCTTTTGCATAACTGAATCTTCAAAAGTTTACAGACCCATAAAAGCAAGCAGCTAAAGGGAACCATTCAAATGAAGCTGTTTAGAAAAGTAACTGTGGGAGTTTCAGAAGGGGAGGATTTTTTGTGGATTAGAAACTGAAGCTTGACATTTGAAAAAGCAAAGGGACACTTAGGTACTTGTTGATTTGATTTTGTGTAAGTAATCTGAACTTTTCCATTCAGAAGAAGAAAACAAAATAAACGTCGTGAGGTTTTCCTGGGCCCAGCTCCTCTCCACAGATATTGAAAAATAACCCCTAGAAGAGGACTTATAATTCAGTCCCTATAGATATATTCTTTCCCGTTGAGGAACTGGAAACTAAAAACTCAGTGACAATAAGGACAATTTCTTAGGGCGGAAATAAAAATGATAGACCTATAGACTGTCTCATTATGTAAATACATATCTGGAAGTTAAGTGGGAACTTCTGAAAGATTGGTTCCATTGTATTTGGGAGAAATTTAAGTTTGAATTTCAGTTCCCAATCCTTGAAAAAGTAGCAACATTTATTTTAAAAACAGACCCAGCTTATTTTTTTTTTTTTGAGTGAGGGCAAACATATGTGTCTCCTTCCCCTCAGGCAATGACACCCCCCCCCCCCAGTGCTCCTGGACCAGCTGGACTCAGCCCTGGGGGAGGACAGAGGCAAAATGACCCCCATCATGGTGAGGTAACTGCCACATTCAGAGAAAACTAGAAGCTTTTAAAGTGGGGACATGGGGCTTCCCTCACTGCCCCGTCCCTTCCTCACGCTGTAACATCACAAGGTGGCTTGTGAATCACTGAATGGTTATGAATAACTGGAAAGAGTTGCCTCTAAGAAGAAAAGCATTTCAATAGGATGCCTAATAGGACTGTTTCCAGAGTCCAAAAGCAGCAGCAGAAGAAAAAAGCCTCTTCAGAAAGTTTCCCACTTGGGTAGAGGCTAGTTTATAGCTTCGCTCTCCTGGCTTGGATTCACTCTTCTTTTCGTCTCTGTATTTGGCCTCTGTACAAAATCTCCGGACTTCCACCCTGCTTAGGAAGGAAGAGCTCATCTGCCGCCTCAGGAGTTGGTCTTGACTTCACCTATGCAGACACAGGACAAATAACCCCCACCAATACTTCCCCCCCCCATCTGGGTTATTTGCTCTAGAAATACTCCAGGGAGGGCTTTGGCACCCCTAGGTCACACATACTCAAGTTCTGTTAGTGAGGTTAAGTTATGCTTCCTTATTCTTTCTGGATTTCATTGCATGGCTAAGCTGTGAACAAGATTTACATCGTCATAAAAATGTAAATACTGAATGTTGACTCAACCAAAAACTGTGATATAACCATACTGGGGAGACAGGAGAGGGAGAAAACTCTGTGTGTACGTGGTGGTGGGGGCTGGCACCAGCAGGGGAAGGGAAGGTGTGACCATGCTAACTCCTCATTTTCTGCATTAGGAACTAAATGATACTTAAAATGGAAAAATCCAGAAATAACAGTATGAGCACATTAAAGTATAAACACCATAGGAAATTGCTACAAGATTTCAAAGTGTTTGTCTCTGGAGAGCAATATTTAAAGATAGGGAGGGTATGATGGGAGACTGCTGTGTTTCAGCAGTAGTTTTGTGGTACCATTTAACTCAAAACTCAACAAAGGTAGGCTTTGAAAACAATAAAAATAAAAACAAAGCCACCCTTCGCTCCATCCCCCCTCCCCTTTTCACTACCTAAAACCTTGAAGTTATCCCTCGTCTTTCTCTTGGGCTGCATCAAATTCATAGATAGGATGGGTGTTCTGTTTCTACCTAAAGTTAGGAGATAAAGGGATAAGTGGGTTTGGTATCCCTGTTGGGGGCTATCTCTTACTGGTAGCTCAGCATCTTTCTGGGACTAAAACACAGCGACAAAGATGATCGGTCACCATTTGTCTTTTAATGAGCTGCTATCCATTATGCTCTGGAGAAGAGTGACTGTAATGAAATGTAAGGGTGACATCAGCACAGTATTAGGAACTTCCTAGCAAGGGGAATAGAATGCCTTCCTACCCTGGAACATTTTCAAGGGAAAGCCCATCAGGGGCATTCTGGAAGGGATTCCTGCCTTCTATGGGTGGGAGACTAGACCAGCTGCCTTCCCAATTCCACCCAATTCTAAGATTTTAAGTTGCTTTAGAAAAAGGTCTTAGGCTCTTGTTGATTATACTGCTGCATTCACAATCCTTTCCCCCACAGTATGAAGTTTCAGTGAAGATTCAGTGCCTACTCTCCACCCACACCCTTCCCACAGGTGTGGACATTTGTCAAGTGTGATAAGAGAGGATTGGAAGCCACTACCCATATATATTTGTTTTCTACTCTCATTATTATGGCCTATTTTAACAAACAGAGGAAGAATACCGATGTCACCCCCAAAACTGGTAATAAATCTGCTCGATTTGGCATTAGTGTGATTTGTAAAGTCTTTTGATGTTCTGGAGATCCCTGTTACACAGGAAACGGCCCAGCTCTGGACTCATTGAGGAAATACAAAAAGTCAAAGACCAGTTTTTTTAGTAAGTTAAGCATGTCTGAGCTGTTCTTAGAACCTTTGAAATATGTGAATCAGCTCTCCCAGGGAAAAGCCAGATTAATTGCAGGGTGTGGAGCCAAGAGTCAGACCTTGGTTCCAAGCCCAGTTCTGCCACACTGGCTGTGCAACATTGGGGAAGTTACTTAACCTCTCTGGATATAAGTTTCCTCCTCTCCAAAATGGGCATAACATCCGGAGCAGTTAGGTTGTTTTCAGTGTAACCAGATTGGCTTCAACAATAAGGAAATGTACAGGCTCCTATAGCCGGGGGGGTCTACAGACTGGGGTTTTCAGGGCGGTTGGTCCAGCCTCTCGGTGAGGTCCTCAAGGACTCCCACTCTGCCTCCCTGCCGTTCAGCGTTGGACTCGTTCTAATAGGGTTTCCCTCAGGGTCAACAGGATGACGGCCAGAAGCAATCTGGTTTTTTTGTTCACAGCTAACTGAAGCTAGAAACTGGTCGCCTGTGGCTTTCTCTCTACCCCAAAGGGGGGGAAAAAAAAGATCCAGAAGCCCCAGCAACTTTGCCCTGAATCTCACAGAGCCAGACTGGTCATGAACCCATTTCTGAACCAGTCACCAGGGGAGGAGATTGCTCTGATGGGCTTAGATTAATCCAGACCACTCCACGGATCTGGCATCCATGTACCAAACCCCATGGCTGCCACCCAACAGGAGAGGCAGAGTAGACAGGAGGAGATATGCCCCAGGCCTGAGACAACATCGACCTCACACACAAGTTCACTGGGAGGAGAGAAGAGGACACACGTAAATGCACCTGGGGTGGTGGCCAGACAACAAAAGTCATTTCCTTTCCAGTTATTGTTTCAGCCTTCCAAGGAGAAGCAAACTCCTTTCCTGAAAGGGGGCAACTGAACCCCATCGTTGGGCTGGTAGGTCTCACCAGGATGAGCTATTAGAAAGCATCCTGCATCACCCCCAGGGAGTACACAGAGCCATGACCAGGGAGCCGGAAGCACTGGGAGCGGCCGTGGGAGGCACAGCAGGGTCTGGGCTGAACTGCCCGACACAGGGTCTGCATGGGACTCGAGCACCAGCTTTAGGCTCTTCCCCTGGGACTCAGCGGTAGGCCTTCTGTGGCAGCCACCCAACAGTGGTGGCTGACCCGACTTTCCTTCTAGGCCACCTGGCCACATGCCCCAGCCCTGGTCAAGGAGGCAGAAGGCTGCTGTGAGGCTCCTGGGAAAGATCTGGCTTTCTTCCTAGAGGAGCTGCTATTCAACCTCTGCCCACCGCCCCCCACCTCCCGCTTACTGTGGGTGGGGGAGCGGCGGGGGCCATGCTTCTCCCCAAACCACGAAGGCAGACCCAAGGTGTAGCAGTGACACCAGCCCAGATGCCAGCAGATGCCCAGTTAATTCAAACCCCTATCAGGTTAAGCCACCATGATGCCATGAAACAGCCCTGCGCAGATCTCCTGCTGCAGAGAGCACAGTGGAAGGCTTTGCTGCTTCTCTTCTGGATCCCCTAACACATTTATGGGAGGCCACTCTTCCCACAGGCTGCTCCTGGCCAGTGACTGAATAAGGCCACCGAGTCAGCATAGGCTCGTTCCTGGGTGATGGGGACCTCCCCCAGGAACCTGACCCGCACTACAGTCTGACACTGTCCACTCATCCTTCCCCGCCCTACCCTCTCTCACCTTCCCAGAGATCACACCTGCCCTGCAGTCTTTCTCCCCCTTCTCCGGCCCTGAGGCCTTCCCCTCTTCATCCTCCGCCAGCACTGCTCCAAGGAAGCTCTTATATCTCTACTCCTGTCTTGGCACCTGCTCCTCAGAAGACCCCCCACACGCAGCCGTCATAGTCTTTTCCAAAGACAGGCTTTCCTGACGGACTCTTGGAAGATCTCTGTTAGGGATAGAAATGTGTATGACAAAGTAAAGCATTAGTTGAGATTTTAAAGGGTAAAAAAAAAAAAAAAAAAAAAACACCCCTTCCTTTCAGATTCTCAACAATTTGGAAAACGGCTATATAAGTCAGTCAGGGATCCAAATATCCACGTTATTCCTGCAAAAGCTGCATCTGAAGCCAAAATGCTTGTGCCAGGACTTTCCACTGAGTTGATGGAACTCACTTAAGCTCACTCAGAACAGCTGGACAACTGCAGGCTCCAACATCCTCCACCATACCCCTACCACTCCCAACACCCCATCGTCACCCCCAGGGCTAGGGCCCGTGGGGAGCAGAGCCTGCCAGCCATCAACACCAAGAGAAGAGCCCAAGAAGGGCAAGACAATGCATGGGGGTGGGGGGGGCGGGAGCAGGGACCCTTGAAAGCACGGACACCCCCCTGCAGAGCAATGTGGGCGAACGGGGCACCTCCGCCACCTTTGTGGTCAGCAGAACCACGTCCTTTCCCCAGGGTGGATCCAGGGGAAGGTACATGAAAGAAACTTCTCCAGGGCCTTAGAGAAGTAGAAAACTTGTTTTGTGAACTAGGAGGGTTGAAGGGAGAATGAGGGTGCATCCTCCATTATCACAATCATGCCATCAATCACAAACAACTGCAATCAGGTCACCCGCCACAATCATGTCACTGTGGTTGTTCCGCCCTCGAGTAGCCACCTGCTCGGTGGTGCAGATAAGATGTGCTCCGAAAGGACTTTGATGACCGGTCCTGACTTGACAGCCTCTAATTCTGTGTACAGAGACGTTACTAGCTCCCTCTGCTTTTTCCTGTTCTTATTTTCCTACGGTCCTGACGTAACCTCCTGTGGATTTTAAATTTTATCTTTATGCACTTCTGCACACCCTCATAAATCCTTTCTGGAACAAGGTGTGGGTTGTATAATACATAAGCTATTTATGTAAATATGAGCGGGGTTTTAGGGGCTTTAGGGGTCAGGCGGCCTGGGTTCAACAGCTTTGTTATTTCCCACCATGTGACTTTACCCAAGTCTGTTAGCCCAGTGAGCAGAGGTGAGGGTCCAGTGAGCTAGCTCGTGGAAAACCCTTAGCACAGTGAGCCCTCTACAGAGGCTAGTTATGGTTTTATCACAGCAGACCCACCCTGGTGTCTGTGCCCCATGTATTCCTGCTGCAGGGGAGTAAGGCAGACCTTCCACAAGGTGACGCATGGGCAGTAATTACTGATGGATCAAGGGAACCTCACTGATGGATCTTGGACTAGACTGGCCAGAGGAGAAAAGCCAGTCTTGAGAGAATGACTACAGGGACTCAGGGAAAGTTTGGATCAAGGCTATTTTTCCAGAGAGGCACAATGTTCCCTCAAACAGCTGAAAAGCTGTAGGGTGGGGGGTGGGGGAGAATCTGTGGAGGTGGTGGGTGCAAGGGGAGGTCATTAAAAGAGGATTTGGGGGTGGGGCTACGCCTTCAAGCCCTAATGAGGCTCAGGTGTGAAAAGCCAGCCATCATCCTCGTTCTAGAATCAGATGCTCCAAGTGGAGATAAAGTGCCAGCACCCTGGAAAGAGACTGCAGCCTCTCTGAGTGCCTAATTTAACACAGAAACAGGGAGAATCCTCTAAAATATGCAAAGTGCCTTACAAGAAAGAAAAGCAGCCCAGATCTGAGCAGTAATTCTGTTGCTAATTCTGTCTCAGATATTATGTATAAAGAACATTAACAACTGGGAGTGTTGTGAGTTTCTTAAAAGCCTAGAAATTCAATCAAGGCTCCCCCAGCTAGAGTAACCAGCCCCTCTTGTTTGATGTGCAAATTATAACGAGATTTTTCATTACACCAAAGTAGGAATTTACAAGCTGCCAACGCGTATCTAAGAGTGTCAAGTGAGAAGCAATTTGAACACACACGTACACTTAAAGCTATTTCCAATGTCTTCCGGAAATAGAAACACCTATAAAAACTCAGTTTAAGATCACAAAAACCCTTTAAAAGCCCTACCTGGGATATTAGAAGTTTCCGCCTCTTCTGGCTACGGCCAATTATAGAACTTCCTCCACTGTAAATCACAATGAACAGAGCCAAGCAGGTGAATCACACTCTTTTTACAGTAATGACAAGACATAAATTACCATAAAGACTTTCAATCCGCACATTTCCAAGTGCTGCAATTTGAGAGAATGTGCTTGTCTCGTTTCTCACTTGTTATTCACGAAACTCCGTTTTGGAAACGTACTTAGACAACCCGGATTCAAACGGAAAAGCCAGCCCCCTGTCCTCGAACTGTGGGGTTCGCACTGCCAGGGTTTCTAACTTCTCCATAGAATCTGGAAACCCTAATTTTTCTGAAGGAAAATCTCCTGATTTTTACATGTTGGCAACTAAATACAACGTCTACGGAGATACAGTGGGTTCAACAAGACGTACCTGGGGCTGAGGGTCCAGTGTGCCACCTCAGTCTGCAGGCTTCGGGTTGGTTCTCTGCCTTCCGGTCCCCAGAACCACGTCTGAACCGGGCCCTGGCCCCTCGGATTTGCTGAACCTCCGAGCACCCCTCCCAGCGTCCGAAGCCCCAGGGTAGCTCTGCGGTTTGGGTCTCACTAGCTCGGCAGGCTTTGGGTTGCTCCCTTTACAGTTATTTGCTCGGGCTGCCATTCAAAATACCACACACCTGGTGACTTCAAAAACAGAAACTTAGTTTCTCACAATGGTGGAGGCTGGGAGTCTGAGATCAAGGTGTCCACAGAATGGGTCGTCCCTGAGGCCTCTCTCCTTGGTTTGCAAAGGGCTGTCCCCCTGCTGCTTCTTTAGACACGGTCGTCCTTCTGGGCAGGGTGGGCTGCGCGGGAGCTGGGCCTCTCTTGTGTCCTTATTTCCTCTTTCTGTAAGGACACCTGTCAGATTGGATGAGGGCCCACCCTAAAGGGGCTCTTTTTATGTAATTACCCCTTTAAAGGCCTATCTCCAAATACAGTCACATTCTGACATAAGAATTCTGAGACGGATGTGATTCAGCCCGTAGTCCTTCTACCTCAGTGAGAGCCCCATCCCAACTCCCAGTTTCTTCCCAAAGGAGAGGGGAGTGGGAATATGGGCATGACTTATCTGTTCAGTTGCCAGAGAAGAATGTTTCTGGAAGACATGAGAGGGCAAGAGAAGACATGAACTGTAAGAAATTTCTCATGCAACTTCTGTTCTGCAATTCAACTCACTCTCTTTCACGTGAAGGTCATCATTCTCTTTCCTAACACTGAACTGAGCACAGTGATTGAAATACTGGTAAAAATAGTAGAGAGAACAGGGCAGGATTATCACTGGGAAGAGGTGTTTCAGTATTGATGCATAAAAAACCATCCCCAAGAATTAAGGTCTTTAACTGGGTGGGACATTTTTGTAACTAGACTCACAATGTACTGCTATCTTAGTCCGTCTGTGAGGACATGGAAATCATTGCTACAGAGAGATGCTAGGGAGAAAGCCTGCCACTGGAAGTACCATATATCACTTTTGCTCTTAAAGTTTCATATTTAGGGGCACCTGGGTGGCTCAGTCAATTAAGCGTCCAAGTCTTAATTTCAGCTCAGGTCATGATCTCAGGGTTGTGAGACTGAGCCCCAAGTCGGGCTCTGCACTGGACGTGGAGCTTGCTTAAGATTCTCCCTTCCTCTCCCTGTTTCTCCCCTACTCCCCCTCTCTAAAAAAATGAAAAAATAAAATAAAATAGCAGTCCCTCTATACTTTAAAAAAAATCAAGTTTCTTATTTATTAGGCAGTCAGCTGGTCTTTATTGCATCATATTGAGGTTGGGAGGTGTTTTGTTTTGTTTTTTAAAGTGAAAACCAAGGCACAGAGACACTGAATAACTTACTCAAAGACAAAACATGGGCAGACTTCAAGGAGGCTCCTAGATTCTTGGTGTCAATATTGAGTCAGTCCTTCGTGGTGTAGACGTTGTGTGTAATAGGAAAGAATGTGAGGGCCCACCATTTGGCATGCAAATGCCCAGAGGTCAAGGCCTTGTCTTGTTCCTCTTGATGGCTCCTGCACCTCCTCAGTTTGTGTGAAGTTCCACTGACTTCCCCTCGGTGTCTAAAAACACTAATTTGTATGAGAAGATCTGGGTTCATGCCCTGGTTCTCCTACTCCTTGGCTGGGTAATGGCTGTCAAATCACTAAAGGAAGTCTCCATTTCCTCTTCTTTAAAATGAGACTATCAACAGTCTTACTGCTACACCTACTACTACTACTTTCTACTTCAAAGGATTATGTTAAGATAAAATTTAGAAAAGGAATGTGAATACCCTGTAAACTGAAAAGACCAAAAATAACTTTGTTATTATTAAATGTCCTGTTGTCCATTTTGCATTCTCCTTGTCATTTCAGAATATAACGTGCCTTACTTAAGACAGGGAAAAGGGCATTCACAGGGAGTTGAGAGACTTGGGTTTTCATTTTATCTTTACCATTTATTGACTCTGGGTCTTGGGAAAAATCACTTAATTTCTTTGTGTCGCTTTCCTCAGAGGTCAGAATCTTAGGATCCTATGATTTCCTATGACACTGTTATTTCCAGTGATTTACAGAACGCTGCTCGGCCATCAGAGAATAGCTGCACAATCACTTGGGGCTGACAGCCGTAGGGCTGCAGAAATGGGCAAAATTATTAAAATTATCTTCAATAAACTACAAGCATATCTATATACACTCTCATAGAGGTAAAAAAAATTGGAAGCTCTTGCAAATGTAAATATATTAAAGTATACCATTAGAGTTATTTCAATATTTTAAAATACTTAATTCGCAACTTATCAGACTCAAGCACTACTATCCCTGTGGAACAAGTATGGCATAGATTATTAAATATTGTGGTTTTGATTCCCCCCAAAATATTTCCTAAATATGATTACTTTCTTTTTTAACAGAACTGACATGATAACTGTTTAAGTTGAGAACGATCTTTCTATTTTAACCTGTTACATGTGAGTGCCCTTAGATTTCAAATTGTCTTCTTCTTCAAACTGAAACTTCACAATTGTTGCTGATGTAAGGAAATGTCTTAATTCAGCTCTTTGTCTCTTGGGCCCTGTGTCTCGGGAAACAAAATGCAGTCTTTGGAGAATATAAAGCTTGCTATGACCCTGCTGAGTTATGAATAATTTGTGCCATCCAGAAACAGTACTCAGTTTGAAAAAACCATTTTAAAGACATTTGTTGTTTGACTACCATTTCCTATTTCATACAAAAATTGGAAAACTAGCGACTTCTGTTCTCTTGGGACTTATATCCTCATTTATTTGATGTCTGCTTCCAACTTGAAAATGTCGTGAGCTACCAGCATTCTGTTTTGATAACTTGGAGGGGGAGGAGGGGGAAATATATGACATCATTTGAAATTTTAAAAGGCAACCAGAGTTTGCATGAAGCAACTGCTGTTTACAGGAACGTTTGCAAGTCATCATTCCCCGTCCTCTCAGTCCTTGATGACTTCCTTGGTTCTCAGTCCGCTCAAATGGAGAGGTCAAGGGCTCATCAATTCAATTAAATATAGACGTTAAAAAAAAAAAAGTCCACGTAGGCCAGAACTTCCAGAATGGTGAAGTAGGAACTCAGCAGATCCTCTCTCTAGCAAAACAATAATTTAACTGGTAAAAATTATTTAAAAAGCAATAATTTAAAGTCTCTGGAAATTGTTTGAAGGGCAGCAAATGGGGAAAAAGTCATTCGGGAAAATCTATTCAACCTTAGTAAGAACAGTCAGAGTCTGTGGCATTTGAGCCACGTCCTGCTTCCTGACCCTCCTTCACCCCAGCTCCAAATTAGGGAAGTGCTACTGGGTCTTCTGCTCTGGGCAGGTGTGGCCAAGAAGATGGGGCTTACTTCTTGCCCCACCAACCAAGCTGAGGCTATGGTTTCACCCTTGGAAGAGCAAGTTCAACAACACAACAAGGTCCCCGCTGTGCCCCCCTCCCCCACCAATGTTGCAGAAGCTGTCTTCTGGATGGTACAGCCATCTTGCTCCTGAGGTAGAAACTCTACTCCAGATGAGAGTACTGGGGTCTCTGTCACTCCCATCCCTGGCCCAGTGCATGGGCTAGGAGGGTGGACATTTCATGGTGCAAGAGATAAGAAGACCAGGGGCTGCCACAGCCCCCACCCCCAGGGCACACTTGTAGAGGGGGACATTTATCATTTTGGGAAGAGTGGGTCCCTACCGCCAGTGCTGTGCAGTGGTGCAGGAGTTCTGCTGGGGGGTGGAGGGAGGCAGCAGATCATAAAGACAAAAAGCACTGCAGCTCAGCTGAGGCGACTATTTGGAACAGAGTGGAGAACTCCATGTCAGAAACAGTGTAGGTCATTTTTTTTTTTTTTTAGATTTATTTATTTGAGAGAGAGAAAGTGCAAGCATGAGTATGGGAGGGGCAGAGGGAGAACTTCTTCAAGCCGACTCCCTGCTGAGCACGGAGCCGCCTCAGGGCTCTATCCCATGACCCATGAGATCAGGACCTCAGCCAAAACCAAGAGTCTGAGACGTCACCGACGGAGCCACCCAGACACACCCCCCCCAAACAATGGAGGTCTTAAAAAACAAAAAACAACAACAAAAAGCAGTGGAGTTCTTGGTGGAAATTAAGAGGCTGGTAATTCTGATAAAAGAAAAGCAGCAGAGCAGCCAGAAGTTTAATAGAGAGAAGTAGGAAAGAGACCACCAAGGAGAGCCCTCCCGGGATCACAGTCAATTCAGGGGTTGGGAAGACTGTGTGTATGCGGGGCGCTGCCTAGAGCCTCCCCTCACCCTACCCCCACCACGGCCCCCAACGGAGCAATCAGAGCAGGCAGTAGGCCTGACCTGAAAGCATCCCACAAGTCTCAAAGAGACCCAACAACACAGGGGGGCCTCACTGACTTGAGGGGCTTAAATACAACCTCTGATCAAGCAGTGGCCGAAAACTAAGTCCCTCTGACAGAGACACATCTGAGGAATCAGGCCTTAAGACAGGTACCGCAGTCATTCGTGGCAATCTGGAAGACTGTGTGCATGTCCAAGGCTGCACCCAGCCAGGGAGCATTCAGAGAGGAGCAGTCAGAGGACTCGAAGATGCTGGAACATAGGACAAAAAAGTAAACACTCTGAACTCCAAGCTATACACATATACCACCGAAAAGGGTCAAAACCTAACTGGCTAAGGGGGCTTAAGCACAACCTTTGACCAATAAACGGCTTATACCCACTGGCAGTGATTCCTAGGTGGCCAGGCTAGAAGAGAAGAACAACGTGAGAGAAATCGGAGCACCATCATCAGGGGCTGTGCCCTGCAGGGGAACTAGACTTCCCAGGATTATTTTAGTCAAGTCCCTAAACAAAGAAAGTAACAACCCAGCAAACAGTAACCACCACCACCACCCCTGGGAGTAGTGTCAATATCCATTATCTAAAATGTTCAGTTTGCACAAAAAATTACAAGACACGCAGAGAAACAGGAACCTGTGAACCATACACAAGAAAAAAACCCAAACCGTAGAAACTGACTTTGGAAGGGTCCAAATAGTGGACCTAGCAAAGACTTCAAGACAGCTATTATAAATATGTTCAAAGAACTAAAGATAACCATGCTTAAAGCACTAAAGGAAGGTATGATGATACTGTCTCATCAAAAAAAAAAAAAAAAGCCAATCAAGAAAAAAGAACCAAATAGAAATCCTGGACTAAAAAGTACAAACCCAAATGAGAAATTCACAGAGGGGTTCAACAGTACACCTGAGCTGGCAGAGAAATCAAAAGGAAAATCCTTTGAGATGAATGAAATACTTTGAGATGATTGAAAATGAAGGTACAACATACTAAAACTCATTGGAAGCATCTAAGGCAGTGCTTAGAGGAAATTTTATATCTGTAAATGCCTATATGAAGAAAGAAGAAAGATCTCAAATCAATAACCTAACCTTCTACCTTAAGACACTGGGAAAAGAAGAGCAAACAAAACCTAAAGCAAGCAGAAGGAAGAAAACAATAAAGAGTAGAGTGGGGATTTATAAAATAGAAACACAATAGAGAAAAATCAATGAGACCAGAACCTCGTTATTTGAAAAGATTAACAAAATTGAGAAACTCCTATCTCAAATTGACCAAAAGAAAAAAAAAAAAAGAAGACTCAGATTACCAGAATTAGGAGTGAAAGAAGGAGCATTACTATTGATCTTACAAAGGATTCTGAGAATACTTTGAAAATAGTATGGCAAAAAATTAGATAACTTAGATGAAATGGAAAAATTCCCAGGAAGACACAAACAAACTATCAAAACCAATTAAAGAAGTAGTGGGGGCACCTGGGTGGTTCAGTGGGTTGAGTGTTCGGCTCTTGATTTTGGCTCAGGTCATGGTCTCAGGGTTGTGGGATCGAGTTCTGCATTGGGCTCTGCACTCAACACAGAGTCTGCCTGATATTCTCTCTCTCTCTCAAATAAATAAATCTTAAAAAAAAAAGAAGTAGAAAATCTGAATGGACCTATATCAAGCAAATAAATCAAATGAGTCATTTAAAAATTTCCCAGAAAGGGAAACCCACGTGCAGTTGGCTTTACTGACGAATTCTACCAAACATTCAGAGAAGAAGAGATACCAATCCTTCACAAACTCTTCCAAAAACCAGAAGAGGTGGGAAGACTTTCTAAGTCATTCTCTGAGATCAGTATTTCCTTGATACCAAAACTAGACAAAAACATCACAAGAAAAGAAAATGAAAGCTCAATATCCCTTATGAAAATAGACAACAAAATACTAGCAGACAGAATATAGCAACATATAAAGAGGGTTATACACCATGAAGAAGTGGGATTTATACCAACAATATAAGACTGGCTAACATCTATTAATGAAATACATACTGTTAATAGAAAAAACATCCATATTATAAAGGAAGAATTAAAACTATCTCTATTTGCAGATGACATGATCTTACAGATAGAAGATCTTAAGGAATTCACTAAAACAGTATTAGACCTGAAAAACAAGCTCAGCAAGGTTACAGGATACAGGACGAACATCAGATAAAGTCAATGTTACTTCTATACACTAAAAATGAACCCTCCAAAACTGAAATTAAGAAAGCAATTCCAGTTACAATGGCATCAAAAAGAATAAAATATGTAAAAGAAATGCACAACTTGCACACTGAAAACTGCAAGACATTGTCAAAAGAAATCAAAGACCTAAATTAACGATTCAGAATGGTCTACATCATGGACTAGAAGATTTAATATCATTAAGGTGGCTATGATCCCCAAATTGATTTACAAACTCAGTGCAATCCCTATCAAAATCCTGGCCGCTTTTCGCAAAAGTTGGAAAGATGACCCTAAAATTCATATGAAGATGCAAGGGACCCAGAATAAACAAAGCAGTCTTGGAGAAGAAGAGCAAGTTGGAGGACTCACATTTCTGTTTAAAAGCTTGCTACAAAGCTACAGTAATCTATCAGTCATCATAAGGATAGTCACATAAGTCAATGGAATAGCATTGAGAATCCATAAGTAAACCCTTACATTTATCGTCAAGTGATTTCCAACAAAGGATCCAGTATAATTAATGAGGGAAGGGGAGTCTTCAGCAAATACTGTTGAAATAACTGGGTATCTTCATGCAAAAGGAGGAATTTAGGACCCTACACAAAAATTTTAGAACCATACACAAAAATTAACTGAAAATGGATCGCAGGTCTAAATGTAAGAGCTAAAATTAGAAAACTCTTAGAGGTAATTTTGTAATCATTTCTTAGATATGACACCCAAAGCACAAGCAACAAAAGAAAGAATAGATAAATTGGACTCCATCAAAATTAAAGACATTTCTGCATGGAGTAGTATTATCACAGAGGTGAAAAAGCAACCTACAGAATGGGAGAAAATGCTTGCAAATCCTATATCTGGTAAGGGACTTGTTTCCAGAGCAAATAAAGAACTCTTGCAACTCGATAATTAAGAGACAAATAACCCAATTAAAAAGTATCTGAGTAGGCCTTTTTCTAAAGAAGATGTATGAATGGCCAACAAGCCCAGGGAAACGTGATCAATATCATCAGTCATTAGGGAAACCACAATGAGACACCACTTCATACCCACTAAGATGGCTGTAGTGAAAAATGCAGGCAATAACAAGTGTTAGTAAGTATATGGAAAAATTGGAACCCTCACATATTGCTAGTGGAAGCCTAAAATGGTTTTGGCCATTCCTCAAAAAGTTAAATATAGAATTATCATAGAACCCAGACATTCCCCTTCTAGGTATATGCCCAAGGGAACTGAAACACATATTCACAAAAACACTTGTATATGAATACTCACAGCAGCATTATTCATAATAACTAAAAATTGGAAACAACCCAAATGTCTATCAACTAATGAATGGAGAAGTAAAACATGGTGTTATTCATCAATAAAAAGGAAAAAGGGGCTGATACCTATTATAATCTGGATGAACTTCAGAAAGACTGTGGTAAGAAGCCGGTCACCAAAGACTACATGTTGTATGAATCCTTTTATAGGAAATGTCCAGAGAAGGCAGCTCAGTAGAGAAAGAAAATAGATTAATGGGTCCCGGTGCTGCGTGGGCTGAGGGCAGGGAATGAGGAATGGCTACTAAAGCGTACAGGGTTTTTTGTAGGTTTTTTTCTTTTTGTAAGAGACAAAAATGTTCAAAAAGTAGATTGTGATGATGGATATACAACCATGTGAATGTACTAAAAAAATTGAATTGTATATATTAAATGAGTACATTGCATGTCATGTTAATTATATTTCAATAAAGCTGCTTAAAAAATCAGTGTATGTTTTCCTTGATGAAGATGGAGAACAAATGTCAATCTTCCAAGCAGTTAAAAAATCTTAATGTTAATATCCCTTACTCAAAACACACTCATATGAATGTAAAAACAGTATTTATTTTTCCAGAATGATCCTTACTGGGGAAAGATGACTAGAGAGATTTTCCAGATATGTAAGATTGAAAACCAACGGGAACAAGTGGCCTGATTTAGTCCCACTGAGTGTTACCAGAGGGACCTGCAGAAAGGGTTTCTGGATAACAATAAATTAGGAGAAAAATACCTCATTTGTCTTAAAAATAACACAATTACCAGGAAGCTATGTGTTCCTATTTGGAGGGATCATTTTACATGACCAGTTCTTGCTATGAAATGAAATCTCTTTCGACTAAAAATTCTGGCAGATTTTTTTTTCCTCGAGGGGATTTCAAAATTTTATTCACACGCTTTTTAAAAGGAGAGAAACTCCTTTGTAAACATGATCTGTTTCTTATACTTTCCAGTGGCTGATTACATCCACATTTTGAAGCAGATGGCAGTTGAGGATACTAACAAAAAGAAAACACATTTTAATTTCCTTTATTAAATCGGTGTAGGAAGATAATCTCCCGATGATTAAATTAGATAACTTCAATAACTCATTCCTTAGAAAAAATATGGCCCAAATCAGGGAGCTATTTGTGTAGTGACAGTAGAAACTGAGCGGTCACAAGACAGGGAAAAGGCTGATTTTCTTTAATAACAAAGAAGGAGCAACCACGTCCCCGTAGACTCGGCCACGTCGCCCCTCACTCTCAGAGCAGTCCGGATACGGCAGGAATCGCCCACAGCCCTGGTGTTTGGTTCACACACAGGAGATGAGCCTCAAGTCAGCACATTCACACTTTCTCCTGTTACAACTGAAGAAAACATTAAGGGCTTGCTCGATTTACCGCCACTCTCAGGAGAACGCCATGTGCCATGTGTGTGATGTGACCATTAATAGCGACCTACCATTCATTCTCTTTTCAGAGCAAAGATGCCATAACCTCTTCTTCAAGAGCCTTTCTCACTTTATTACATTTTCTTACTCAGTTGGAGAAGTAGATATTTCCCATCAGGACAAGGAAAATAAGTCATTTGAACTGTCAAATAGGATGTGGGCTTTATTTCTTCGAGATATGAATTACATCTGCCTCACTGCAGGAATGTAAACCAGCCAGACTGGTTCTCCCTGCGCGGATGCAAGAATAACACCGCGCCCCCTCCGCTTTGCCCGCCGGGCTCTGAATTAGGCAGCTACAGCTCACCACTGAGCTGGTGCTGTTGTGGACCGAGCCGCGGCCCCTTGCTCGCCTGTACGTGGTGGGTTCAGGAGGCAAAGTGAAGCACAGGGAGGAGCTGACCCATGTCCCCGGAGAGAAAAACACTGCAGAATTTTAGAAAATGAGACTTGGCTGGATTTGTAAGACGGCCCGCGTATTCAGTGTTTCAAGGGCTGATGATACATCTGAACGGGTAGAGAGAAGAGCATGGTAGTCGTGGTACAGTAGTTGAAACGCGTAGTGACTGTTGTGCTCGCTCTGCTTTCATAGTGGACGCGCGGGTCGAATCCCTTCTCCTACATTTTAAAGTTTTTTTTTTAATCTTCCCCTGCATTTTAGTGGGATCCAACTGGTTCAAGAGAATCAACTTCCCTCCATGATACAAAGAATACTTATCACACTGTTTCTTTCTTTCTTTTTTTGTTTTTTAAAGATTTTATTTATTTATTTATTTGAGAGAGAGAGAGAGCATGAGAGGGGAGTGGGAGCGGAAGAAGCAGACTCCCCACTGAGCCGGGAGCCCGATGCGGGACTCGATCCTGGAACTTCAGGATCATGACCTGAGCCTAAGGCAGTTGCTTAAACAACTGAGCCACCCAGGCGCCCTCACACCCTTTCTCAGGATCTGTGGTCGATTAGACATGTACCCCCTGCCACTTGGTTTCCTTGCAGTAGTAGGTCACTGACATGCCCCCATGGAAAGGGAGGCTCTTTATTTCCTCCCCTGGAACCCAGGCCAACCTTTATCACTGCCTTGACCTACAGGATGAAGGAAGTGACACTACGTGACTTCTGAGGTCATACGAGGCAATATGGCTTCCGCCTGATTCTCTGCCGGGGTTATTCGCCCCGGGATCGCTGCTAGCGTGTTGTGAGCATGCCTAGGCTGACAGTCGTCCGGGCAACAGCCAGCACCAACCGCCGGACATGCCAGGGAATGTTACTCGAGCTGATGATCCCAGCTCCGGGCTTCCAGTTCTGTCGCGGAGGCCCCCCCCCCCCCATCTAGTGGAGCAGGCACAAGCCATCCCCAGACGTGCCCCGAATTCCCGAACCACAGCAACTGTGTGGGATAATAAGAGAGTCATCTTTAAAGCCATTTTGTGTTGGGTAAATTGATACGCAGCAATATGTAACTAATAGAAGAGCTATGCCTCTTCCCGGTAGGAAGCCAGTAGGTGAGGAAAATTAAAAACATCTTAGAACTCAAGATAACAGTATCTCAACAGGGAATGTATGATATCACGGCTCGGGTCGTTCCACAGAAAGGATTCGGTCATCTCCACGAGCTTGATCTTCCCAGAATGCAAGTCAGTCAGGTATTTATTTATACACTAAATGAATGAGTTTCTTTCAACAAATACCTGTTGGGTAATTATATTCTAAGCATGAGAATAAATCGCATATGATCCAAAAAGTACATCTAGTCTAGTCTGCCTGCATTCAAATTGTGGTTGTTATTTATTTTTTTTTTTGTGGTTGTTATATTTATTAGCAAGTCACTCAGCATCTCTGTGCCCCAGGTTCTTTGTCTGTAAATAAGGACAACATTCATATCTACCTCACAGATTTGTATGGGGATTATAGGGGTTAATGCATACGAAGTATTTAAAAGAGGGCCTGGCACTAGGAAAGTGTTAGTATTATTATAATTATTTTCTGTAATAATTTGTTGCATAAAATGAGACTTAGAGCAAATATGGCAGTGTTAACACTTGTTAAATGCATGGGATGTTTTTGTGAGTGTTGTATTAGTCTTGATTGTATTTTTAAATAATTTGTAATTTAATTAAATTACACATAAAAAGATAGGGTCTCAGTTCTAGAGGAGTTCACATGTCAGGGAGGAAGAGAGATAACCTACCCTAGTCATAGTGTGTGTGTGCATGCGTACGCACGTGTATGTACGTATGTGTGCACAAGGAGCTAAAATCTTTATCTTACCACCTGGCTCCAGAATTCCTTTTCGAGAAAGAACGTGTTTGTTTTGGAAAAACAACTTGATAAGCCACTTCACCTTGGGGTTGAAGGTGGGATCTTGAGGCCTGAGTGCTGGCAGAAGTTCAAGGATGAAGGAGACTGAAGCAGGCTGCTGTACATGAGGAACTAAAGGGAGGAAAGGGGAGAGAGGAGCCAAGAGGGGAGCTCCGAAGGGCTGGGGAGCTGGGCTTCAACGGCATATCTGTTAGGAACGCATTCGGCAGCAAGTTATGGAAAATGGGACAAGGGCCTAGAGGCAAATAGGAGCTTATTTTTCTCTGATAGCAAGTACTCCAGAGGAAGTTAGTTTTTGGCTGTGGTTCAATAGTGCAAAGATTGGTGTTGGGGCTATACCTCATAGTCCTCCAGCTACAGGGAGCATAACTGACCAAGGGCTCTAGCTGTTTCTCTTTAAAATCCATCATGGTGTTTGTGCCAAAGCTATGCCTTCCATGGACAGCTCCCAACCAATGATGGTGCAGCAGGGATACCAAGGCAGGTGCACTCCTGGGAGATCTGGGACTCCTCTGACAACCAACTTTAGTTTGAAGACCTCCTGATGGCTTTGCTGAACTTTCTTTAGGCTGCAGAAGCTTCTCTCCTTCTCTTCTTCACTTGGGGTCAGACCTGATCATAATCTGTTGGCTCTCCCAGCCTTCTTCAGCTCCCTCCCTATTTTCTCTCACACACGCATTTTCCCTAAAGAAGATTCTTATACATTTAATCCCACATAGGTATCTGCTTCTTGAAGGATCAAGCCTAACACAATCGGTGACTCTAAGATTCCTTTGGGTTTTCCCCATGGTTGCAAAAAGGGGACCAGAGCTCCTGCCATCCCATTCACATCCACAACTAAAAGGGCAAAGGAAGAAAGGCATCCAACCCTTTTATCAGGAAAGCAAAAGGTTTCCTAGGAGCCTTTACATACTCATATCCTCATACCCAGTGAAGCCAATCAGGATAGCTTTCCTTGGACATCTGAACTGTAACGTGAAGCATTGAAGAAGGAGGTCCAAGCATGTCAGAGTTCCGACAGCACATTACACACTAAAAGAAACTGTCTCCAAGAGTATTATTCGTCATCATCCAACACTTCATGTAGTCACTTACTCATAATTAAGTTCTAGCAGTGCATAAGCGGTGCTCCAGATCGAACGAATGTGGAACAGACTGAGCCAAGCCCCGCAGAGCCCTCTGCAGAGCCGCCCAAACAAGCCATCCCAGATCAGCCCACCTCAAGCAGACCTGCAGACACGTGAATGAATTTTGGGGGTAGGCAGGGTGGCATTATTGTGACAATAGCTAACTAACCAGCCTGGCCTTAAAGCCTGTCCCCCTTAGCCTTTTCTGCCCTCTGCCCCACACCTTCTCATGGCCTTGGTTGTGACTCTTTCCTTCTTCGGACCCCTCAGCACCAGGCACTTCTCTTCCAGCTCCTGTCATACCCCTGTCGTGGCTGTCCCACACCCATATTTGGTTGTGCCCTGCTCGAGGACAGGAGTTACATCTCAGGCACCTCTGCGCCCTGCGTTGTCCTCTGCCTTGCACTCTACTCAATAAATCTTCACTGAACTCCAGTCTGATGTAGCTCTGTCTTTGGAGGCTTGGATGAGACATCCGTGGTCGATGTCACCAGCATCAAGAAAGAGAACGGAGAGCCGCCTCGGAAGAGCACCGTTTGCTCAGCTGAATGTGTGTTTCCTGCAGTCGATAACCTCCTTTGTTTATTACCCCTGCGAGAGGATTCTGACAAGGCCCTGGGAGCACCTGAGATGGAGGCCTGAAGCAGCCAGCCCCTGTCGGGCGAGCTGCACCCCCATCACCGGTGGTGCCTGCACACAAACCCCTCTCCGCGGCTTCCCACTGACTCCGGGGAATGAACAAGTTAGGAAATCGGACGGTCAAAAATGGAAACCAAATGAAGAGCGCCGGACCGGAGGAGCCCCTGTCGTCGCGGGCCAGTGTCTCCTTGCGGGGCGGGGATTCAGGGGCGGCAACCATCCTCAGGTCCCACCCCTCCTCCTCCTCGGGGAGGGCTCTGCCTGGGCCCTTGGCGGCCGGGCGTCCCGTGTGGCCCACAGCTCCCCGCATCCTGCCTTCTGACTCCCTAGCCTCTGCCGACGCACCGGGCCGTCGGTCACCAATGGAATTACCAGCCTTGGAGGCAATTTCCGGGGCCGTGAAAGCCCTGCTCACCATGAAAGCAGCCAACTGGAGAAAGGTCTTGAAATGGAGAAAGGGAAAGAATGGACTGGAAAGAAGCAGCCGGCCTCCCCCTCTTACCCGCTAAGAAAGAAACGTAAACCCGGTGCTGATTACACTGCAAGAGAAGGGAAGGTGTAGAGCACAGCTGGGCGACCTTTTTTCTGTAAAAGGCCAGTGTGTAAATATTTTAGGCTTTACAGGCCAGGCTATTTCTGTCACGACCGTTCAGTTTGGCCATTGCCATCCAGAAGCAAGTGAGCACAGTTGTGTTCCAATAAAACTTTATTGACCAGAGAGGAGGTGG
The DNA here is from genome assembly GCF_003265705.2 of Callorhinus ursinus. Lineage (NCBI taxonomy): Eukaryota > Metazoa > Chordata > Mammalia > Carnivora > Otariidae > Callorhinus > Callorhinus ursinus. The sequence goes on along the minus strand of NW_027397063.1, from coordinate 128,942,423 downwards.
GGCCTAGTTTACCCACCCCACTTACAGAATCGCACTGAGACATAATCACATGGGAACACAGAGTGTTGTAAGATTTCCTCTGCTGGCAGAACACAAAGAATCCCTTTGCACAATAATCCCAGAGCAAAATCCTCCCCAGGTCTTGGCTTCCAAACACTACGTTTATTTTTCAAGTGTAAGTCTATAAATCTCCTGGATTCGGTGGTTTTCCTCCTCTGATCTCTTCAAACGAGACTGACACCATCCATACAAACATCCCCTAGGAATGCCTCCAGCAGTTTTGGAAGCGACCCCAGAATACCCAGATCAACCCCCTTGTTCTCCACCCTGCAGATCTGAGGCCCAGGTCACAATGCCAGTTGATGACAGAGCAGGACCAAAGCACATTTGACCTTCCATTGTGGGTCACCAATTCATGTGCATCGTTAATGCCATTTTATTGGCAACAACCTTATAATGAAAGGTGTGTGTGTGTGTGTGTGTGTGTGTGTGTGTGTCTTAAATTTCCCATAAACTCCACAAGGGAAAGATCATATTTTATGGTACTTTTTCTTAAGTTCTTAAATTAAAATACATTGTTACAAAAATAGTATATGCTTAATGAAACAATTAAGAAGCATATGGAGTAAAATAAGGTCTCCTTTCATCCACTCTTCATCTCCCCCATGGCTTCTCTAGAGGTAACTACATTTCGCCTCCCACCCTGTTTTTATGAAGAATTTCAAATATACAGACATAACATCCTCAGTGAGTACCTGTATACTCAACCTAGATTCTACGATTCATATTTTACTATTCTGCCTTATCACACATCTGCCCATCTTCCCCAGCCTCTACCCACCCATCAATACATCTTTTTCCTTTTGAGTATGTATTTCAGAGTAAAGTGCAGACATCAGCAATTGCCCCCTCCTCTTTCCTCTTCAGTACCTCCCTCCAATCCTTCAGCAGGCAAATCATTAGCTAGAGTTTAATATTTGTTTACATTTTTTGTCTGTTGAGGTAAACTCTATATACAATGACGTGCACAATTTTTAAGTGTATTGCTGGTTTTGAGAGAAGAAACCAAACACGAATATCAAACCCACAAAGTACCTACCTTCCTTTTCAGGCAACCTTTGTCCTGATATTTTCACACCATATATTAGATGATTTTTGCCTGTTCTAGAGCTTCATTTACACACACTTTTGTATAAGATAGTGCTGTTTGGTTATCCCCTCCCCCCACACACATACAGACAAATAAGTAGGTGTGTTTGTTTTCTTTTACCAAAGGGTCATGCTCTGCACGGTCCTGAGACTGGCTGGGTTGCCAGAGGCTGACGAGAGTCTAGAGTGGAGTGTCTGGTTGGAAACCCTCCTGACACTTACTAGCCGAGCGTTTTACGCAAGTGATTTAACTCCTCAGTGCCTTCATTTCTGTGGTTGTTGCGTGGCTTCAATGGCCAGGGCCTGGAAGCACCAGGGCTGGCCACAGTGTGACTATACTCATCCCGCTGGTGACCCACCCAGGCACCTTGGACCCCGGCAACTGACTGCACCATGTCCGGGTTCTGTGTGAGTCACTGCTAACATCAGCCAGCTGTGACCTTCAGGGCACTGCCCCGAGGCCACTGGAGCCCCTCGCCAAGTACCCAGAGCTGACGGTGCCTCTTTTCTATTCATAGTGGGACATACCACAAAGTAGAGAAAATGGATGTACCCATCCATGCCCCCACCTGGGAGGAGTTTCTGTCCCCTGGGGTGGGGTGGGGGGGGCCTGTTCCCAATAACTCACAGGTGTGGGAGAGTGAGGGCTGGGCTCCTTGGCCCCAGGGTGAGAGACACTGAGAGTAGCTTATGCTCCCCAGCCTGCCTGAGACGGCCCCCGTTCTGTGGCCTCCTCACCTGCCCTGTCCCGGTCTCCCATCCCTTCCAGCATCACCTGGGAGCACTTGTGTAGTAGAGCCCTTGTCCACGAGCCTGCTCTCACTGTCTCTGGGACCCCAGTTAAGGCGGGGCTCAATACCCTTCTGTTGACTGAGCTGCAGACAGCCACATCTGTGGGTGTGCAGGAGCCCCAGGTGGGGAAGTGCTCCTCACGCTGAACCCATCTGCCCTTTTGTCTTCCTGGGCCCTTTTTCTTTGCGGGGGCAGGGGGGGGAGGGGGCGCTTTCTTTTTAGGTAAAACAGGAGGCGGAAACCAGATTATCTGAAAGATCCCATTAAAGGACTCTGTGAGTCAGGTGAGGAATCATCAGCCTTGCTTCACGTGAATGTGGTGGGTTACCGCAAACATAAACTTGTGCCGGGTAAAGGATGCTTGGAAATAACCTTTAGAAAGTGAGTGGTGGGTGCGGGGGTGTGAGCGATAGTGGTGCATTGGAAGGTGATGAGTTAGAAAGATAAAAGGGGAGGACTCTGAAAGAGGCAAAAAATAAAAAAGTGGAGACTCTGAATCAACCGGAGGGAGAGGCGGACAGCTGCTGTTGGGAGAGTGCAGGGCGTGGGGGCGGGGACAGCCGCCGCCCCCCCACCACGGGCAGTGCTCGCCAACACTGCTGTTACCGCTCCTCCGTGTGGACACTGAAAAATCCTCCTAGGATCGCATGAGGTTTTTACTCTCTAAAAACAGATACCTGAATGCGCTGACGTAAAGGAGTACAGAGATCGGCTCTGAATACAAGTCAGGTAGGAGTTTCAATTCAACAAATACTCTGATTCAGGGGCGCCTGGGTGGCTCAGTCGGTTAAGCATCTGCCTTCGGCTCAGGTCATGGTCCCAGGGTCCCGGGATCGAGCTCCGCATCGGGCTCCCCGCTCAGCAGGGAGTCTGCTTCTCCCTCTGCCCCCTCCCTGCCCCCACATTTGTGCTCCTCCACTCCCCCCATGCTCTCTCTCTCTCTCACTCTGTCTCAAATACATAAAATCTTTAAAAAACCCCAAAAACAAATACTCTGATTCAAACGAATAAAGAGGAACTTTTCCAGTTCCCACTCCATGTGGGGCTCTGAAAGTATAAAGAGCGGTGTCCCGCTAAATCCCCCTTCAAGGGCTTTTTCAGCTGAAGACAAGAGCTCCTCCCCTGGTTACGTGGAGCCTCCAGGGACGCTGGGCCTGGGCGGGAAGTTTGCCACCTTCGGAAGTGGAACATTCACCTTTTCCCCCCGGCTTATCTCCTGGTTTGTAGGAGTTCCTGTCCTGGGGAAGCAACCTAGGACAGAGCCCAGGGCGCCGCAGTGAGAGGCTAGCCGGACCCCACCTCCTTCAGGATATGTGAGGGGGCAGAACACTGCACTGGCGGAGGGCCAGATGACAGAAGGAGTTGCTCAGGAAATGCATTAGCATTTTACTCTGCCCTCAGCCGGGAGAGGCCAACAGAGGGAGAAGCAATGAAGAACCTGCTCAGAGGGAAAGGGGACGGAGCGATGGTGGAAAAGGCCAGCCCCGGGAGGGAGGAGGAGAGCTTGGGACTGGGTCATGTTTCAGAAGGATCCACAGTTCCTCACCACAGCGACCCCATGGAGAGGCTCTGGGGTGCAGCCAGGAAGGCTGGATCCAAGGCTCTGGGACTCCCAGTCTACAAAGACCCTGTGTCCAAGCTTGGCCCAGGAGTAACAGAGCCCTCCCCAAGCCAAGGACCATCTTGATCCTGACAGTGAGTTCATGAGTCACTGTCAGCGTCTCAGTCCGGGAGGGCTGCTCTAGCCAAGTCCCATACACTCGGGGGTTCAAACAACAAACATTTCTCTCTCACAGTTGTGGAGGCTGGAAGTCAGAGGCGCCGGCAGATTCGGCGTTGGGTGAGGAGGGGAGAGTGGCCTCGTTGCTCAGTTTCTCGGGGCCCAGCTCTGGCTGGAGCCCCGTCCTTGGCACGCACACACGCACACTTTCTTCTGCTTGGAAGTCACCTTGTCAGTTCAGACCCACCCTTCAGGTCTCAGTTTAAATGCCCCGCTCTCTACCCAGGTTCCAGGCTGGCTCTCTTGTTATTTCCTCTCCAGCACGCTCCCTGCCGAGGCCCTTCCCAGTGCTTAGCAAATGCACGGATTCCTCACTAGCCCTGAGCTCGGGACTCAGGCGTGCGTCTGTCTTGTTCGTTGCCATACCTCTGGTTCCCAGCATGGCCCTCAGAATCTAGTCTTCCCGCCGAAATAGGAGGGGCAGAGTGACTCTGCAGTGAGATAATGTTTTAAATTCTCACCCAGTGGCCTTTCTTTCCTGGCAACTCCTCCCTCTCCCTGCCCTGCCCCCTCCGCCCGCTTCACCATGAAAACAAGAGAAGCTGAGGCTGGTCCTGCCATGGCAGGAGAAACCCATCAAAACCAGAAACAAATCCTGACAGAACACGAAACTTTTTGTGGTGATCATTATCTTGATTGTGGCGATGGTTTCCCAGATGTATACATAAGTCAAAACTTATGAAACGGTACACTTTACATATGTGCAGTTGATTGTAGCCAATTATCTCTCAATCAGGCTGTTAAAAAGTAAAGCGTGGTTTTTGAGTTGGTTCTCAGGTGGGCCTATGAATATTTAAAGCAGAGATAAGTTCTGAAAGCCTAGTGCTTCAGAAGGGAAAGAGGCTTCTGAATTCCAGACTTGGTTTAAACTCCCAGGCGCTGGATGCGGAGGTTGAGGGACTCTGGAACTAGTTTCGCTCAAACTCCGGCTGGGAGCAGCTGGGGGCTAGTAAGTCCTCAGGAGATGTTACTGCGGTTGTTGGTCCAGAGAAAAGAACACTGGTCTAGAGTATAGAATGAGTGAGGAAGAAAACACAAGTCTCCTGCCTCAAAAGAGAAGCAAACTTGAGGGGAAAGGAGAAAGACTTGCAGTGGACAGGACCAGAGCTTGGAGGGAGGGGGTCTCCACGGGATGCCCAGTGTTCTGTGATTCTGCCTCAGAGAAATTCCAAAGGGCCGGTGGAAGTGGAGGGTGGATGCCTCAGAGAGGGCAGGGGACTGGAGAGCAAACTGCAACTGCCTGCCTCTTCCAGGTGTGCCCTGGGATACTAACCCTCCTGGGGAAGCCTGGAGCCTGGGGCCTGGTAGTGTCCTGAGGGCTGAGCTCAGGTGAAGCCTCAGAGGCCTAGGGGACGTGGGTATGGCCCTCGGAGGGCAGCTCAGAACTCCCACTCCTCAGGGAGGGGCCCAGTGGGCCAGCCAGGGCCTGTGGTTGGCAAGAGCAGGGTAAGGAAGGCATGTGCCTGACGGCTGCCGGGGTATCAGAAGAGATGCTCACATGGCCGTGCAGGCCCCACTCACAGAGGCCAGGAGAGACGCACATTTTATGCAGCCTCCCGGCACTTGGATCACCTGAGGATCCAAGGTTGCTCACCAGAGGTTATCCAAAAGGGCATGACTTTTATTTTTATTTATTTATTTTTTTAAAGATTTATTTATTTGAGAGAGAGAGGGAGAGAGGGTGCGCACATGAGCGGGGGGGGGGGGGGGGCAGAGGCAGAGAGAGACTCTCAAGCAGATTCTGCACTGAGCATCCGCGCTTGACACGGGGCTCGATCTCACGACCCTGAGATCATGACCTGAGCCGAAATCAAGAGTCAGACGTTCAACTGACTGAGCCACCCAGGTGCCCGCAAAGGGCATTATTTTTAAATTAGAAGCGACTAGTTGCTTTGGATTGGTGAGATTAAGTTTTCCACCTCAGCACAAATGAGGGGTCAAGAGCTCAGTTAATTTTTTTTTTAAGATTTTATTTATTTACTAGAGAGAGAGAGAGCGCGCACAGAGGGAGAGGGAGAAGCAGACTCCCCACTGGGCAGAGAGCCAGGACGTGGGGCTCCGAGTGCGGAGTTGGCTTGAGATTCTCTCCCTCTCCCTCTGCCCCTCCCCCTGCTCTTGCTCTCACTCTCTCTCTCTCAAATAAATAAATAAATCTTGAAAAAAAAATAAGGCACTCTCTTTAAGAACACATCTGCACTCAAACTTACACCCCGCTCCACACTCTTTGATGATTGTGAGAGTAGCGTCTTCCATAATACATTTTCCCCCTCTCTGGCAAAACCTGAAAGGAGAAAAATACTACACCTTCTAAATTGCTCACTAGAGTAACTGGAATGGTGTATAATAAATTCTTTTTTATAATGAAAAGGCAAGAAGCTTCTTTTAGAGTTTGGGGCATCTGTTGAAGAGGGTGATTGTCACTCAATCATATTCCTGTCTTAAAGAGGGGTTTAAACAGTACCTCTGATCTTTTAAATATTCAAAAAGATTATTTTTGAAACTGATGTTTAAATGGAGAAAGGAGGATTTCAGAAGTTGCGGCTTCAAAGCCAGAATTCATGAAGCTGTACAGGAGTTATAAAGCAGTATCACATAATAAAATTAAAGTGTCTGTAACTGTTATGAGGAGATTGTTTTATGCATGAAAGAATCTCTTAAAGGGCTCAACCATATCTTGGTGGACTAAAGGGAAAGGCAAAAACATTTTGCATGTAGATTTTATTTTACAGGAATGATAGTGCCTGCCAGATCTTACTTCACAGGGATTTTTGGAAATTGAGGAAATATATGGGAATTTGCTTTACTCCCTCTAAAGAGATGTGACATGTAAATCCAAGACACTATTATCTTAATTCAATAAAAGTTTATGGAAATGATATAAAATCACCTGGTGAATTCCAGTTGGTGCTCAAATTACCCTACACAAAACATTTTTCACTCACTCCATAAAAGGGTTATAGCCCTGTTTCTTTTCATTTGTGAGAGCTTGAAATGAAATCAGCTCACTTCCCGGTGAGGAGGTGAAGAGCTGTCAGATGTTATGAGAACAGTTGGAGCGGTGCGAGAGGACACCAGTGGTTACACCTGTACGTTCCTACCTGGTGCCCCCGCTCCACCACACTCCGCAGCCAGAAGCTTTCATTATTATTTTTTTTATTTCTAAATTTCTGCTTGAGAAGTCGTATTTACACACTTTTAAAACAAGCTAAGTGTGAGCTTGCTTTCTCAGCATGAAATGAGTTCAGGCTTTTCTCCCTTTCCCTCTGCCTCTCTCTCTCTCTCTTTTTTAAACAGAACCAAATTACTGGAAACATGGCTTTCTCAAAATACTCTGAAACATAAAGACGGAGTTCTCCTTGCCTTTCCCTCTGGCTCTGAGGGGAGGTAGCCAGTTCAGGGTTTAGGGCCCTGGAATTTTCTCTGAGCAGTCTCTAGCTTGGAGTGGGCTCTGCCCACACGTTCCTTTGGGATTGGGCTCTCCTGAAATAAGCTGGGCGATGTCTGTGGCCTGAGGGACACAGGAGTCTCCTCTGACCAGGTGAGGGGGGACCCTTGGCCTGGGTCCTTTCACACAGACTCCCCACCCCTTCCCGAACGCCTCGGACTCCCTGTCACTTTGCACCAGCCGCACCCAGAGATTTGCAGCAGCGCTGATGTCCACGCTGGCTTTGAACTCACCCTGGGATATGAGGAGGGGCAGATATTTTCCTCTTGATCCAGCTGCACCTCCTCCTGACCCTCTCCAAACCCAATTCATTTGCTCTGGTTTGCCTTCTTTAGTGAGGTAAAATCACTGGATTCTCCTTTCTATGTTATACAATTGGCAGCATGTGTCAAAGCTCCAGAAACTGCTCCTTCCCCACCTTGGCAGAAAGTTTCACACTCACTTGCTTGCCCTTGAAACATGCTGCCCTTCTCAAATGCAAGACCACCCAGTCCTTAACAGGACTTCACCAGGCCCTCCTTGGCAAGCTGGGAAAGGAAAAAATACCTAGTTTGGCTGATCTGTATATTGCAGACTGTCCATAAGCAGTTTTTTATTTTTAAAGATTTTATTTATTGGAGAGAGGGAGCGAGAGATAGAGAGGAGCAGGGATGAGAGGGAGTAGCGAGCTTGATCCCAGGGCCCCAGGATCATGACCTGAGCCAAAGGCAGACGCTTAACCCACTGAGCCACCCAGGCGCCCCTCACCAGCAATTTAGAACACACCACCTTTGGAGGTTGTGGCTCCATTGAGGAACAACAGTGAGTTCCTGGCTTCAAAGAAACTTTCATCTAAAGACCACTGAGAGGAGCAGGGCGGGCTGGCCTGCGGGAGTTGGGGAATGAATTCTTAAGGCCTGTCAAGCACAGGCTCCTTCATGGGGTGACTGGGTCTGGTTTCATTTCGTCCTTGTCAAATTCTGGCTAGAGTTTGTACTCGTGTTGCCAGCTCATTCGTTCTGCCCGTAAAATAATAATGCTAGCAATAATAACAATACTAATAACAACAGTAGATCTTATTTACTCAGCACTTAGCATGAGCCCAACACTGGCTAAATGTTTACCCTAAATTTTCTCATTTAATCCTCATAAACTCATAGAGGTTAAATAACCACCCCAAACCCATGTAAGCTAGGAAGCTTTGCAGGAATTCAAAACCCACTGAGAACTCTCTCAGACATGTGGCTTGGGGCCCTAAGAATAAGAATAAGGGCCTTGGAGCCCTGCACTTTTAAATCCCCAGAGGACTGAACTTACAAAGGCTGTTACACCCCAGGCCCTGGGTCACCGGAGGGCTGTCATTGTTAGTGAAGTCCTAGGTGCAGAGAAATGGCAAAGCCCTGTGCCCACCTCTCAGGTCAAAGGTTAAGGGAAATGTCCCTTTCTCTCAAATGTTAGAAAATCAATTGGGAAATTGGTATCAGAGGAAAGCAAAGTCTGCCTTTCCCATAGTAGATACTCAAAATTACTTTCGGAACTCCAAGCAAGGATTCTTCCCTTGTGCTCAGTGGATGCCTGTGCCATCTCTGGAAGGGAAGTGTTTCCCAGGCGGCTTTTCTCCCACCGTCAGTCTCCAGTTCTTGAGCTGTAGATTTTCAGGCTGTGAACAATTTGGGTGGAAAAGCAATCTCTCCCTTAATTTCTTTGTCTCTATTATCTTGCTATTTAAAACAGAGCCGCGGAGCCTAAACGATTCATGTATTTGTGAACATCGTCATCATTAACATTAATATTCTGTTCTATTAATAGAAACACTTAGTGAATGAATCTTAAATCTCCAAATAGGAGAAACCAAAACAGGACAGGCCCTTGGCAGACTTTACACAGATGCAGATGGAGGGTTTCCTTGCAGATGGAGGGTTTCCTCTCGGGAGTTTTCAGCACACACCCTGACTTCCAGGGCTGTGCTTCCACCATAGTGAGGTGAGGTCCGCTCAGCTGTAGCTTCTTCCCCTTCGGAGTGCAAAACTAACCAGCTTTCTGCTGCTCCCCCTCTCCTCCTTCCTGCCCTCCTCCCACTACCCCCCCACCCCCACCAGACCACGAATCCTGTGTCCTTTTACCTAAGTTTCCTTCAGGCCTTGTACATCTTTATCTCCGTTTTATTTCTTTGGCTACACCTGTTCTGCTTTGGGGGCACCAGCAGCTACAGGTCATAATACGGGTAATTCAGTCCAAACTGCTGCATGGATTCAGGTATGGGGACAGACAAGGGACAGCACTGCCGGTCCCCAGGTTGCTGGGTGAGATAAGTGCCCAGCCCCAAACTGCTGCCGGCTGTCAGGTGGCTCACACAATCAACCCTGAGGGCAAGGGCCCAGAGCTGCTTGCAACCTGGGCTCCCTCCCCTCACGCACGCGCGGCTCTCGGGGCGCCTCTCCAGGCCTTGTGTGGCACCCCCCTTCCTAAAAGCCTGCCCTTCCTCCCTTCCCATGTGGTCAGGATCCTGCCCAGCAGATACCAGCTCCCTCACAGCCTCCCCACCCCCATCCTAATGACATCTCTCCCACTTCTGGTTTCCATCCCCTCCCGCCCACCCTCCTTCCTGCCTTTCTTTAACATTTTATGATGGGAAACCTCAAACATATTCAAAAGTGGACAAAATGGTACAAGGAACTCCTGTGTTCCAGTTGCCCGGGTTCGACGGTGCGAGCCCCCAGCCAGAGGAGTTCCATCTGTTCTATCGACTCCTCTCCCTCAGATCATTTTGCAGCAAATCCCAGATTTTGTCCATGAATGTTTCAGGATGTATCTCTGAGGATTCTTTAAAAACAAACCAACTAACCCACAAACCATAATACTATCAGCATACCAAAGGCAATGAATGCTTCCTTACATCATTCAATTTCCCTTAATGTCTGAGAAATGTTTTTGTTACAGATTGTTCATTTATTATTTATTTATTTATTTATTTTTTAAAGATTTTATTTGTTTATTTGACAGAGACACAGCGAGAGCAGGAACACAAGCAGGGGGAGTGGGAGAGGGAGAAGCAGGCTTCCCGCTGAGCAGGGAGCCCGATGCGGGGCTCGATCCCAGGACTTTGGGATCAGGACCTGAGCGGAAGGCAGACGCTTAATGACTGAGCCACCCAGGCGCCCAATAGAGATTGTTTAAAATGAGAATCCAGATAAGGTCCAAACATTGCAGACAGATTTGTTAACTTGGCTGCTCTGAATTGATAGCTGCCCCGCCCCTTCCCTAGTCTCTTCTGTTGAAGAACCTGGGTCACTGGGCTGGCGGGCTTCCAAGCCTGTATTTGGCTGGTCATATCCGCTCGCTCTCCTCTCATCTCCCTCGGCCCTGGGGCTCCTGGAGTCAGAGTCAGCAGGTACCGTGTGGGGCTGGTTGTCCTCATGGCTTCAAGGGGCTTTGACTGGGGGCTGAGAGAGGAAGGGCCCAGCCGGGTTGCGGCTCTTTGAGGGGCATCTGCAGGCTTGCCCTGGAGGCAGGGTCCTCAGGGGGAAGGCATTCCCTTCTGGGTCTCTGAGGAAATGTCCTCAGAGGTCTGTGGCCACTGTGACTGAGTGTCCCAAACCTTTGGGGTCCAGCAGTGGCCCTGCGTGGGGCAGCAAACTCCTTGGTTCGGCCAACACAGGCGCTAGCCAGGTCCACAGTCTCCAGCGATGGCATCTGAGGTGACTTGGGGAGGCTCACCACCTTCATTCTGGCCTGGCCCGGTTTTCTCCCATCGAGCTAAGGCCCAGCTTGGCTGCTCTGCCCGGAGTCACGGTCCCTTCTCTAAGCAAAAGCCTGTGAGAGGAAATTGCCATGTTTGTACATCTTAATCTTTCTTGTCTCCCTGTTTCCTTCCCACCTGTGGGCCGGCAGAGGGACCAGCTGTTCTTCTAGTTCCCTTTTCTGTCTGGATCGCTTTTATGTGAATCTCCACCCACTGATACACCACAGGAGTGACAAAGGGGTGCAGACGATTCAAGATTGCCATCTTGCTGAAAAACCCGTTTTGAAATGCAGAAGTCTGAACCTACCTATCCCTGCTTAACCACCTAATTCAATCCTGAAAATTTTGCTACTAAAGGATAAGTCATTTAATGACTTTTTTTTTTCTCCCAAATTGTGGTGGGAAAAAATGATGATGTGTTTTCTCCCAACCCAAGATACCTCGGTAATGTTCACAGTTAGAAAACTCTATCAATTGAACAATGAAAACAAGTTTATACAAGTAATAAACAACACGACGATAGATAAATCTAGTTTATACATAAAATGGAATGTAACAGAGGTTTTTTTGAACTCACCAAAGGGGCAAGAGTGATTGATGGAAGAGGGCTGGGAGAGAGGGCTCCTTCTTTCTTCATGTTTTCTCAAGTTTTCAACCTTTGGGCTCATCATTATTTTGCTCTCATGCTGTGCTTAAGGTATAGGCAGATAAACGTCGTTAGGGAAAAATAAAGGATTGAGCACAAGAGTTCTTGGAAGTGTGGGAAGAGTACAAGGCCACAGCAAGCTGAAGGCGTAGGGAATGTACTTGGCCCCCTTTCTTGCCTTGTTTACTCCGGTAAGCTAGCTGGGTTCATGCAGACATGGTGTGCAATTCAAATCTGTTCCAGGTGGTACTCTTTGACAAGACACTGTTGTGTTGACTAAATTGCTGAGTGTGTTTTTGCCTGCCTGGGTGTCAAGATATCACAGCTTTTAACGTATTTATTTAGTGCGCTTTTAGATAAAAGGTTATTGTACTGGGAGAGAAAAAAAAAAGAAGCCATTGTCCGAAACTGTGGTTTTAGGTTGAAAAGCTAATTCCACAGCCATTATGTAAGGACAGTCTCTTATTACCTTGGTGTTTCTCTTGGCTTTTCTTCAGCAGTTGATGCTCTACTTTCCTTTCAGGCAAGTGGATGCTTCAGGTGGACTAGAGAGAAGGTTAGGTTCTCAGAAAGCCAAAGAGAACAGCCTATCGATACTTTCAGTAGGCTTGAAATGTATTACCAACATAGTACTTACCTGTTTCTCAGGGGACCTGAGCTAAATAGTGCTTTGAATTATTGATACACACAATAACATGGATGAATGCTCAAAAGATGCTGAGTGAAAGAAGCCAGACACAACAGAACACAAACTCCATTTATATGGAATTTAGAATAGGCAGACCAATCCACGGAGACAGAAATCAGAATGTGTTCCCTGGGGGTTGGGGAGGGAATTGACAGGAAAGAAGCATAAAGAAATTTACTGGGATGAATGAAATGTTCTTTATCTTGTTTTGGATGGTGGTTATACAGATGTATGCAACTGTCAAAATTCATCAAACTCAACATCCAAGATCTGTGCATTTTAATTATACGTTTAAAAAAGTTTGAAATAAGTGGGAAAAAAAGGATTCAGGAGTCCCTTACATTAAATTGTTATTAAATGAGTTTGAATCAACTTCACATGCTTTGGGGTCGGAGGGCCTGGGTTCGAATTCCAGCTCCACGACTCAGTCCCAGCTGGAGGATACGGGGCAAGTTAATTAACCTCCCTTAGACTCTGTTTTCTCACCAGTGGTGAAAACAGTACTCACCTCACAAGCGTTGTGTGGTAAATGGGCTAATGCCCGCAAAGCTCCCAGCAACTGGTGAGCAGGTATAATGTTCTGCTTCCTCCCTGAGCAGTTCTAAGGTCCCTCATTGAAACTCCCCATGTACTTGGTGGCGTCCCCATTCACATTTCCCAGTGACCTCACCTCGTCTCCCATCCCCCTCAGAGGCCCCGCTCCCTGGTCTCTCCAGGTGCCTGCACCTTCCAGCACTGCTGAGGTCAGACCCTGCAATGTCTCCCCTGAACGTCTTCAGTGTTTCCCCCTGAGTTCCGCTGCCTGAAGGTGATGGTGCCCATGGTCCGACCACCTCTGAATCTGTTGTGTTTAGAACCCTCCTGCCGCTATCCAGGCTTCTTCCCAGTCCGGTTTCTTCCCGGTTCATGCTGACCTGGAATTCTTGTGGGTCTGGGCCATGCCTGGCCGTCCCCAGCCCTGCATCTTTGTTCACAGTAGTCTCTTTATATGAAACACTCTTTCCCACTCCTTCCATGTCGCAAGGGCCGGGAAGCCTTCCCTGACCCTCTGGCCTGTGGCGACTCCTTCCTTGTCGGAACATTCTAGCTCTTTATTTAATTCAATTTTACTTTGTTCAGCATACATGAATCTTGGGTGGTTGTTCTTGACAAGTATTATCTTCGCGGAGAAAATGTTCCACGAGGGAAAGGATTTGAAGCACTCCCGTGGTCCCCTCACCGCCATCCACTTAGGAAGTCCTCAACAGATGTTTGGTGAAGGTCTCTTATGGTTTTTAAAATTTCAAAGCCCCTTTCATGAAGACAATCTCCAGAGATCCTCACAGCCACACTTTGAGGCACTAAAGGCACCTGACCTGCTTGTGATAAATGAGGAGTTGGAGCACAGAGAGGGAGGATTGTGCAAAGTCACACAGCTAAGCCTGAGCCCCCAGCCGGGCTTTCTAACTCGCTACCCTCTCTCCATCATCCGGGCACTAATGAGCCAGGACGCAGCCCCGGTGTTCCGTAGTAACTCACGCTGGGGAAGGCAGTGCGGAGGTTAATGGTATCTAAAAATTACCACTGTGAAAAAAGCATTGTTACAAACCTCACGTCTACTGATGGTTGTAGTTAGCTTATTAAAATGCTTTTAGGGGTGCTGGGGTGTTTCAGGCAGTTAAGCGTCCCACTCATGATTTTGGCTCAGGTCTTGATCTCAGGCTGGTGAGAGCAAGCCCTGCATCAGGCTCTGTACTCAGTGGGGAGCCTGCATGAGATTCTCTCTCTCCCTCTCACTCTGCCCCTTCCTCTCCCTACCCCCATGCTCTCTACCAAAAAATAAAATAAAATAAAATAAATAAAATAAAATAAAATAAAATAAAATAAAATAAAATAAATAAAATAAAATAAAAATAAATAAAATAAATAAAATAATTAAAAAAATAAAATAAAATAAATAAAAAATAAAATAAAACAAAACAAAATGCTTTTAAAAATGATTAATAATTCTTGATGTGAGGTCCTGGCAAAGTTAGGGATGAGGCCACAAAGTTTCCCAAGAACCCCACTTTAGGCCTACCACACCAGCTCCCGGCAAGGAGACTCGATAAAACCTCTCCAGGGCGGGAGTGAGTTCACCTGGAGAGGCATGGTCCTGAAATCAAACCCAGAGGAGGAGCAACGTCTTGTAAGGCCCTTTTGAGTCAGCTGCTTCCCCTAGTCCCGGACACAGACACCCTCCTTGGGGCCACAGACATCAAGGCAGATAGGCTGCCTGGCAGCCTATCTGCCAGGGGATAGCTCCAAGCCCTACAGAGCTCCCTACTTCCTGGAGTCGGTTCAACTTGCACATTCCTTTTGTTCCATTTCTCCAGGGCAGTGCAGTGCCCTACATGAGTGTGTTCCTTTCCTCAGGCTGCCATGACTAAGTGCCACAAACGGAACAGCAGAATGTGTACAGCAGAAATGTAGTGTCTCACAGTTTAGGCAGCTACAAGTCTGAGATCAAGCTGTCGGCAGGGCAGGGCTCCCTCTGAAGGCTCTAGTGGAGGCTCTGTTCCAGGCCTGTCTCCTCATTGCTGGTGGTTCTTGGGCTTGGGGCTATGTCACTTCAGTCTTCACATGGTGTTCTCCCTGTGTGCGTGTCATTTTTATAGGGACACCAGGCATACTAGACAAGGGGCCTGCCCTGCTCCAGTATGACCTCATTTTAACAAACTACATCTGCAACTTATTTCTAAATAAGGTCGCATTCTGAGGTACTGGTTAGGACTTTAACATATGAATTTTGGGGGTACACACTTCAACCCATCACAGTGTTCCTCAAATGTTAGTCACTTTTTTTTTTTTTTAAGGTTTTGTTTATTTGACAGAGAGAGAGAGAGCAAGCACGACCAGGGGAGCGGCAGGCAGAGGGAGAAGTAGGCTCCCTGCTCAGCCTGACGCGGGGCTCGATCCCAGGGCCCCGGGATCATGACCTGAGCTGAAGGCAGATGCCCAACGACTGAGCCGCCCAGGCGCCCCATGTTAGTCACTTTTTAAACCACCTTTGTGACTGTTCTGATGAATAATATGCCACCTATACTGTTATTTGTTATTAGCTCTTGTGTCTTTACCTATGACCATAATTAACTGTATCATAAATGGAAACCTAGTGTCAAATGGCATAAGGGAGTTAATGGTGAGCATAATACATGGAACACATAAATATAAACACAGCTAGCATAAGAAACAGAAGGACATAACTTTTTTTGTAAAAGTTTTTAAGATTTTTATTAATTTTTCCAAAGGCCTCTCTCTTTTAAAAATATTTTTATTGTTATGTTAATAACCATACATTACATCATTAGTTTTTGATGTAGTGTTCCATGATTCATTGTTTGTGCATAATACCCAGTGCTCCACGCAGAACGTGCCCTCTTTAATACCCATCACCAGGCTAACCCATCCCCCTACCCTCCTCCCCTCTAGAACCCTCAGTTTGTTTTTCAGAGTCCATCGTCTCTCATGGTCCGTCTCCCCCTCTGACTTACTCCCCTTCATTCTTCCCCTCCTGCTATCTTCTTCTCCTTTTTTTTTCTTAACATATGTTGCATTATTTGTTTCAGAAGTACAGATCTGTGATTCATCAGTCTTGTACAATTCACAGCGCTCACCATAGCACATACCCTACCCAATGTCTATCACCCAGCTACCCCATCCCTCCCACCCCCCACCACTCCAGCAACACTCAGTTTGTTTCCTGAGATTAAGAATTCCTCATATCAGTGAGGTCATATGATACATGTCTTTCTCTGATTGACTTATTTCACTCAGCATAACACCCTCCAGTTCCAACCATGTCGTTGCAAATGGCAAGATCTCATTCCTTTTGATGGCTGCATAATATTCCATTGTGTATATATACCACTTCTTCTTTATCCATTCATCTGTCGATGGACATCTTGGCTCTTTCCACAGTTTGGCTATTGTGGACATTGCTGCTATAAACATTGGGGTACACGTACCCCTTCGGATCCTTACATTAGTATCTTTGGGGTAAATACCCAGTAGTGCAATTGCTGGATTGTATGATAGCTCTATTCTCAACTGTTTGAGGAACCTCCATACTGTTTTCCAGAGTGGTTGCACCAGCTTGCATTCCCACCAACAGTGTAGGAGGGTTCCCCTTTCTCCGCATCCCCGCCAACATCTGTCGTTTCCTGACTTGTTAATTTTAGCCATTCTGACTGGTGTGAGGTGGTATCTCATTGAGGTTTGGACTTGGATTTCCCTGATGCCGAGCGATGTTGAGCACTTTTTCATGTGTCTGTTGGCCATTTGGATGTCTTCTTTGGAAAAATGTCTGTTCATGTCCTCTGCCCATTTCTTGATTGGATTATTTGTTCTTTGGGTGTTGAGTTTGATAAGTTCTTTATAGATTTTGGATACTAGCCCTTTATCTGATATGTCATTTGCAAATATCTTCTCCCATTCTGTGGGTTGTCTTTTGGTTTTGTGGACTGTTTCTTTTGCTGTGCAAAAGCTTTTTATCTTGATGAAGTCCCAATAGTTCATTTTTGCCCTTGCTTCCCTTGCCTTTGGCGATGTTTCTAGGAAGAAGTTGCTGTGGCTGAGGTCGAAGAGGGTGCTGCCTGTGTTCTCCTCTAGGATTTTGATGGACTCCTGTCTCACGTTTAGGTTTTCAACCATTTGGAGTCTATTTTTGTGTGTGGTGTAAGGAAATGGTCCAGTTTCATTGTTCTGCATGTGGCTGTCCAATTTTCCCAACACCATTTGTTGAAGAGACTGTCTTTTTTCCATCAGACATTCTTTCCTGCTTTGTCAAAGATTAGCTGACCATAGAGTCGAGGGTCCATTTCTGGGCTCTCTATTCTGTTCCATTGATCGATGTGTCTGTTTTTGTGCCAGTACCATACTGTCTTGATGATGACAGCTTTGTAATAGAGCTGGAAGTCTGGAATTGTGATGCTGCCAGCTTTGCTTTTCTTTTTCAAGATTCCTCTGGCTATTCAGGGTCTCCTCTGGTTCCAAACAAATTTTAGGATTATGTGTTCCATTTCTTTGAGAAAAAGTGGATGGTATTTTGATGGGAATTGCATTGAATGTGTGGATTGCTCTAGGTAGCATTGACATCTTCACAATGTTTGTTCTTCCAATCCATGAGCATGGGACGTTTTTCCATTTCTTTGTGTCTTCTTCAATTTCTTTCATGAGTATTTTATAGTTTTCTGAGTACAGATCCTTTGCTTCTTTGGTTAAATTTATTCCTAGGTATCTTATGGTTTTGGGTGCAATTGTAAATGGGATCGACTCCTTGATTTGTCTCTCTTCTGTCTTGTTGTTGGTGTATAGGAATGCCACTGATTTCTGTGCATTGATTTTATATCCTGCTACTTCACTGAATTCCTGTATGAGTTCTAGCAGTTTTGGGGTGGAGTCTTTTGGGTTTTCCACATACAGTATCAGATCATCTGCAAAGAGTGAGAGTTTGACTTCCTCTTTGCCGATTTGGATGCCTTTGATTTCTTTTTGTTGTCTGCTGTGGCTGGGACTTCTAATACTATGTTGAATAGCAGTGGTGAAGGGACATAACTATTAAAATAAGTGTTTGTCAATATCCTGCCCCAAATCATTTTGGTACCCCTCTGGCTGAGAATGCCCTTTGGAAAGCACATACATCTAATCTGGATGGGGGCTGGGAAGCATTTCTAGAAATAGCATCGCAAGCCCAGAAGGCACTCTCAGCATGAGGATTTCAGGCCCTTTGATAGGGTGGGAGCAGAGACCCGCCACGGTCTACTGGGGTTTGGGCGTAAGAGTCTAACTACTCTGCTGACCCAGTACCACAGATCAGAGCGACCTCACAAATCACATTTTATAGAAGAGAAAAAGGAGATGCAGAGAGGTGAAAGGCAGTCAGTACCAGGACCAGGGCTGGAACCTGATCCTCTGACTTCCCAGGGCCTCTTCAGTTTAGTTAACCCCTTGGTACCCTGGAGCCTCCAATGCCCAGGCCTAGAGCCAGTTTCTTCGCAACCTGCTTTAGATTAAAAATGCGTTTGCATTGCAGCTGCGCTCCGTCTTGTGGGTGATGAGGACACACCAGGCATTTCAAACTCTTTGGCCATCATGCATCTTTATGAACTAAATTTGATTTATTGTTATCAAGAGAAAGGTACGTCTTGGATGAAGGAAGTTCTCTTAATTGCCCTCAGACTGTTTGCTGGAGAGAATTCTGTGTTGTTATGTTGGTAACTTTTTTTTCTCGGTGAAACTATTAGTAGTTACACATGGTTAAAATTCACATAATGCTTAAAGAATGTGATAAAAAGTTGTCTTCCTAATTCTAACTTATAATACCCCCAATCCTGTCGTCCCGAGCGGTAACTGCTGTTACTGTTTCTTATGTATCCTTCTAGAGATGTGGAGGTGGAGGGGTAGCACCAGTGAACTATCTGAAACAAATTTCACTAGAATTAATAACTTTGGGAAAAACCACTCGATCTTCACTGATCCAGTGTTTCTACCCTGCCCCTTATGTGACTCACATTCTTCCTTTTCTCATCCCCTTTTAATTAAGTTTTAACCCTTTTGTATTTCTGGGTTCAGAATTCAGGGGAGGGATTAGGCAGGCAGCTTCAGCCACTACCCCTGGCTCATGAAGGAGGTTCTGGCTGCACACATTAGGTGACTCATTTGGGAGGGGAGAAAACGTGGGTAATAGCATTTATTCAGCATGTACTATTCGACAGGCACTGGAAAATATAACCTCATCAGGTGGGTGTTTTATTTCGTTTGTAGACAGGCATACAGCAGCGAGGGAGGTTATGTAACTTGCCTAAGTCCCGGCTTGTCTGCTTCCCAAGCTCCCTCGAACGTGCGTCCTCCTGGAGTGGGGACTGCGGCAGGCCAGGCCAGGCCTGTGACTCCACCGGCGGAGGGACAGACGAACATGGTCTGGGGCAGATTTGGTTCCCTGCAGGATGTGCTTTGTCTTGATCTCTGTGGTCTTCCTGCAGCTGTATGTGACCCAGGGATGTGATAAGCCCATCTTGAGTGCGTGAATTCAACTCAGAAACATACAGAGCTGGTTGTGCTGCTGGGATTCCCAGACAACCAGTTTTAGTGGGAAATGGGGGAATTTAGAGCCGACGTTTGTGAGAGACCCCAGGTGAGTGACTCAGAAGTCACCAGAAAACATGAGCTGAGATCGGCAAACGAGGGGGAAGGTGAGAAGACAGAACAGAAAACCAGGGATCCGATTCATCCAGCGGGTGTGGAAGGCTGCCCTGGGGGTCTGTGGGATTCAAGCCTGAGCCAAGGGAGAAAATTTCAGGAAGCAGAGTTACGGCATGGAGTGCTCTAGAGTTTGAAGATGAGCTTCTAGAGGATACTATTGGCTTTGATGATAGTGATATTTGGGTGAGTGGGTTCAGTGAAGTGGCAGAAAGGAAGCCAGACTCGTGTGTGTGTGTGTGCGTGTGTGCGCGCGTGCGTGTGTGTGTAAGGGTGTGTGTGCGCGCGCGCGCGTGTGTGCGCGTAAGGGTGTGTGCGTGCGTAAGGGTGTGTGTCTGCGTGCGTGCGTGCGTGTGTGTGTGTGTGTGTGTGTGTAAGGCAGGAGCGGGGGTGGAGAGAAAAAGACGGAGACAGAAGTCCACTTAATGTGCATGTTCACCTCGTGTCTTGTTTTTGGTCGACCGCAACCTTATGAGGTTAGAGTCACCAGCCTCTATTCTGAAGGCTGGCATTTCTCCCAAGAGCACCAGTTCTGCCTAATGAGGGCAACTCAAGTGAATCCACGGGAAAGAAAAAGCAAAGTGATATTTTAATTTTATCCAGCCTGAAATGCAAGGAATGTGCCTGCAATTCTGAATCACAAATGTATCAATGCATTATTTTATGGAATAGAGATGTGTTTTGCCCAAACTGGCTGTGAAGTGAATAAACATTATTTTTCTACTGAATTCAGCTATAAAATGACTAGAAATCTTCCCATGGGCATTGGGGCGGGGGGGGGGGGGAAGAAAGAAAAGAGAAAAAAGCAGAAACTTGCTGCCGGAGGGAAGAGAAGAAATGGGCACGGAGCTGACCTTGGTGGGCTTGTGAAGTGCAGAGGTGACTCTGTGCTCTCTGGGACTGATCTGTGTTGCTTTCGTCCACATACCCCAGCATGATAGGCTCACTCACATTTCCTCCTGCTTTGTTCTCCTTGTTTTCCATTTGAGGGGCTATTAAATCCAATAGAGCTGCATGCAATATTTTGCTTTATCTGGGTATTGGTTGTATAAACCCAGTAATTTCCTACATCATCAACTGGTAAATTCACAATTATGTATATCAAGTTTCCTTGGACTGGGAGGTCAGATCACACAGTACTTTAGCCCATGAGCTTTGCAGCCACACAGATCTGGGTTTGAGACCCAGCTCAGCTATGTAGCAGTTACATGAGTTTGGATCTATTAAAACCTCTGGGTCTCAGTTTCCACACCCATATGATGAAGATAATACATATCTCGGGGGTTTTTAGAAAGGGTTAAATGAGATTGTATGTATACATACACATACATATATTTTCATAAGTGTGTTCCATGCCCCGTGCCGAATATTTACAGAGTAGTGACTGTGGTGGTGATTGTGGGGATAATGATGATGATTACGATGATGATAATAATAATACAGAATCTTGTCCTAGTAGATTACCCTTTTTAGTCACTAAACAAATAAGGCAACAAAGGAGAAAAAGAAGCCCTAAATGTTCTGCCACAGGAATCTACTATTGTTGCCCAAATGTACATAGTTTTCAGCTTCCTAGGATTTCAAGCCTTTGACATTAGTACTTCTAAAAGAATTTTACCATTTGGAATGTCAACTTAAAAAAAAAGAACTACAGATAAGCAATGCTACCATATGCTTGAGAACCCCCACCTTTGGCAAGTCACATCACCACCCAAGAATGTACTGCTCAGGGCGTCTTGTTACTTTGTTAGTTAAACAAAATGTGGCAAGAACCCTGAAATGGGTGTGCTGGCCCACGTGCACCTGTTTGCACACGTGATCGTCAACAAAAGTCACTCATCTTACAGGGAGTGGCAGGAAGGTGTAGAGGAAGGGTTCAGAACCCTGACGAGGTCACACCCTCACTGGGTGACCTTGGGCAAGTCACTGAACCTTTCTGTGTCTGTTGCCTCCCCTGTAAACTGGAGCTGATTATGTCTCTCCTACAGGGCTTATCCTAGGCATAGAGGTGAGAGAAGGACATACACGTAAGGAACCTGGCAGGGAGCCAGCACACTGGCAAGTCCTCTCTTCCCCTTCTCAGGGCACCTGGTGCTATCTTTACCAGTAATTCAGAATACAGATAACTGCAGTTTTCAACACTAGCAGACAGAGACAGTGACACATATATCCAAACTGCATGCAATACCTGAATCAAACTCTTGCATTCAAAATAGGAGATCCATTCAAATTCTAGTAACTTGACTATGTTGTCAATAACTAACCTCAAAGGCTAATCGTACAGTGAAATGTATCAGTGCCACACTGCCTCTTATTAATCCATAATCACCATTTTTTCCCTTCCCTTGCCTTTGGACCCCCACTGCCAGGATGGATTTCAGGGTCCATCATTTAATCGGTTCCTTGTGAGCGCCCTTAATTCTCTGGCCTTTCCCTCGGCCTCCTGACTACGTGGCCCAGCACAGTCCATTCTTGGACAGCTGTCTGTCTTCTCCTCCTGCGCCTCAGCAGCTGAGCGTTGCTGGAGAAAGCCATTCAAGCTGGATGACTAGTTTCCGTTTCTTTTAGCTCAGAGCCCCCATGTCCACATGGGCGTTCCACACTGGTCACTTTCCCCTTTCTGAGATGACCATTCCATGTTTTCTCTCCTCTCAAACCTCCCACGTTCTCTTTCTGCCTCCTAGAAGGTGATTCCGCTTCATTCCTTATTCAGAAAATAGAAGCTGTCAGATGGGACCAAATCAATGGTCTTCCTGCATCTGCACCAGCCCCCAGGCTCCTCCTTCCCACGATGACAAAGCGCTCTTCCTACCACAGGCTTCTCCCCATGTGCTCCATCTAAGTGCTGCTTCAACTTCAGTGTGCACATGAGTCACCTGGGGAGCTTGTTAAATGCAGAGTAGGATCCAACAGGTCTGGGCCTGAGATTTTGCATATCTAACAAGTTCCCAGGTGATGCCAATGCTTTGAGTAGCAAGACTAGACTGTTATCCCTTCATTCTTTTCTGGTCATTTTCATCATCATAATGAGGCTCTAGCATGTTTCATTTTTAAAACCCCTCTTTTGATCAGATCTCTCACACTACGACCCCATTTTCTGTATCTCCTTTCAAAACAATTCTTTAAAAAAAATTTTTTTTTATTTATTTGAGAAAGAGAGAGACAGTGTGTAAGTGTGCTGGGGGAAGAGCAGAGGGAGAGGGACAAGCAGACTACGCTCTGAGCTCGGAACCTGACGCGGGGCTTGATCTCGAGACCCTGAGATCATGACCTAAGCCAAAATCAAGAGTTGGACGCTTAACCACTTAACCGACTGAGCCACCCAGGTGCCCTAAAGGGAGTTGTTGTTTTGTTTCTTAAGTAGGCTCCACACTCAGCATGGAGCCCAACGCAGGGCTTGAACTCACGACCCTGAGATCGAGACCTGAGCTGAGATCAAGAGTCCCACACTTAACCGACTGAGCCACCTAGGGGCCCCTAAAACAATTCTTATTGAAAGAATTTTCTACCGAGGCTGCCTATTCAAGTTTTATCTCCTTTGTTACGTCTTTATTTTCCTTCTGATTTCAAAAGTAATCCACACTCATCATAAAAAAACTTAAGCTTACCAAAATATATCACACAGAAACTAAACCGTCATCTCCTTATGTAAGCCTTACTATGTTTTTCACATTAAATTTTTTTTTAATTTGAAAAAATATTTACATGTAGAAAAGTACAGATGATGATACAATAGATATCCTGTGTTTTCAGCTACCCAAAATGTGTTAACATCTGTCATAGTTATTGGCTCTGTAGCTCCTTCAAAAAAGAAACGTATCATTAGAGGTAAAACTGGAATCTTGTCTGTCTCCCTAGCGTTGGTCCCTCTCCTCCCCAAAGGCAGCCATCAGTATGCGGTGGGTATGCATGTTTATCAGGCCCAGATCAGTTGCAAGTATCAGGAACCCCAACACAGCAGGGCTTAAAGAAGAGAGAAACGGACTTGTGTCTGCATGGAAGTCTGGGTAGGACGTCACGGTCCTTCGGGGCTCTGTGGTATCGGGGACCCAGGCTCCTCTGTCTTGGAGCCCCATCATCTCGCTGTCTAAGGTAGCAGGCCCAGTGCTTGCAGTTCAGAAGCAGGAAGGAAGGTGAACCCTGGAAGGGCTCTTACCCCGGAGAGTTTTCCCTTGTGTGAGCTCTACTTTGCTCACACTTCTGCTTATGGCCCATCGGTAATACTAGCTGCTCTGTCAACCTCGTAATTCCTCAGAATTTTTCCTCTGCCAATGGCATTTCCCCCCCCACCAATAGTACAGATTATATTATCTTTAAAACAAATGTTTTAAGGTCAATGTGTTAAAATGTCATTTCTGGATATTTGAGTCGGGACGGTTGGTAAGCCGTGTGGTTCATCCACAAGGCTTGTTCCTGCTCTTCTTTCTCTTCCCATTTTACCCATTTTACACTCACTCTGAGTGGCATCATCCTCTCCTAAATCACATCTCTTCCCATACACGGATTCCCAACTTCACAGCTACATTCTGGATACTAAGCTTTCCTGACGGTGCGGCCAGTACGTCCAGTGGCCAGACCTTTCTAGTTGGATGTATCTGAGGCACTTCAATCTCAACATGTTCAAAACTGAACTTTTTCTGCTCGCTGTTGCTCCATATTCTCTTGGGTGTGGCCTTTGTCGACCTGGTCCCAGCTGGCTTTGCCAGCACCACACCTACATTCCAGACCATGGAAAGTGCAAAGAGAGAGTGTGAGGCCAGCAACTTCTTCTTACAGAATGAGATCTGGAATTGCAGCCGTCGCTTTTGTTCACTTCCTTTGGCACTGGTGTTAGTTATTGCTGTGTAGTGGGCACTTCAAAACTTCGTGGCTGAAATCGATACCATTTATTACTGCTCACAGATATAAGGATCAGGTGGACAGCCCGTCTGGTCTTAGTTGGGTCGATGCATGCAACTGCTTGTCAGCACTAGGTACCTGGTTCTGCTGATCTTGGCTGGGCTATCTGGGATAGTGGGCGATGGGTTGGTCCAGGACTGTCTCAGCTCGTTTCCACATGGTCTCTCATCTTCTGACAGCCTAGCCTGGGACTTATTTTCAAGGCATGGAAGGGTCCCAAGAGAGGTGGGAAGGGCACATCGCCTCTGGAGACCCAGGCTTGGAACCGGCACAAGACCACTTCCCCAGCAGCCCACTGGCCAAAGCAAGTTGTGAGGACCAGCTCTGCCTCAGGGGGTGAAGAAAAAGAAAGACTCCCTTTTTTCACGGAAGGAGCTGCAAAAATGTGGATACTGGAAGGACTATTTGGGACCATTTTTTATAATGAACCTCTTACAGGAAGACCTGGCTAAGGTGGTCATGTGTCCAGCAAAAACCTGACGGTTCCATTTATAAAAGGAAGAAAGGGAGAACGTGTATGAGGGATAATTTATAGACTCTGCCTCAGAAGGAATTATAGTTCCCTATTCATCTTCCCTAAATGGAAGCTACACTCTATAAATAATAATATTATCATTCTGACAGAATTTCTGTTCTTAACTAGTGCACAAATTTTTGATTTCCCTTGACTGTGGTGACCCAGCAACTTACTCCTTGACCTCTTAATCCATAAAACAAATCAAGTTAAGGTGCTTACAAACATTTTGGAGTTCAATACATCTAGTCTTTAGGCTAATTCTGTAGTGCCCAAGAGAGCAGTATTTTTATCTAAAACCTACCTTTTCTCTATTTTACTGCACTATTTAAAAAATCCCAAATAATAACATTACCATTCCTCCAAAGTCCAACAGACCAAATCTGGATTGACAAGTACATCCTGGCATTTTATTACATACCACTAAGAACACAGAAGAATTCGGGGATTAATAGGGACAGATGTTTTACATTTAAGTAAAAATGCATAGTCATGCTTGAATTTAAAGTAATTTCCTCATTATTGTTTAAAGTGAATGGGGTCTCCTGGGGATTAATAACAGCTTCTGGGGTTTCTCATCATAGGTTTTGAATAACTGTCCATAGCTACTCTGATTTTTAAGTCATGGTAGTTGGAAGCCGTCTGGTGTACATGCAGTCACGAGCTGTCCGTCTAAAGGACAGAGGCTCAAACTGTCCAGTTGCATGGCGGTGGCCATCTTCATTTATTTGTTTGCCAGTAGTTTCAAGGGGGAGGCTGAACAATGAAGAATGTTATCATGTTGTTTCTAGACAAGCTCAGCGGAGGCAGGCTGTACCAGGCGAGCGTGACCACCCTCTGCCCCTTTGTGCTGTTCTTGCACTACAGGTTAGGTAGAAGGATCTGGCTGGGTGTTTCTCAGTGTGCTCAGTGGCACCAACTGTAAAGCATCTGTTCCCTTTCTGTTGCAGAGCTTGACAGAATTTCTCAGGAGGTCTAAATTTCCTACAATCCAGGACGTGATTGTCATCCTGAACTCTGACCTCCCATCCAATTTCTAAAAAAAAAGATGGATGAGAGCCCAGTGTTGTGTGGGAGGAGGGGATGATGTAAAGGTGGGGTTACGACTCTCGCCAGCTCCAAAAGATGCTGAGGTGGCCGGGTAAGTTTTTCTGTAACCAGGACGAACACCAGGAGATCCGGAGCAGCTGGGGTTTGTCCCCACTTTGATGATGTGGATTCACAAACAGGGAAGAGAGAGACATGATCACATTGTCTTCTCCATTTTCCCGTGCGAGATTTTAAAATTCAGGGATTTCGGGACGCCTGGGGGGCTCAGTCAGCTAAGCGTCTGCCTTAGGCTCAGGTCATGGTCCCAGGGTCCTGGGATCAAGCCCTGCATCAGGCTCCCTGCTTCTCCCTCTGCCTCTGCTGCTCCCCCCCCGCCCCACTTGTGCTCTCTCTCTCTGAAAAATAAATAAATAAAATCTTAAAAAAAAAATTGAATACAATTCAGGAATTTCCCTGTAAAAAAAATCCTCTCAAAAAGTGTATCATGCATAAGACTACCTCAGAGAAAGGCACACATACCTTGAGTCATGTTTGAAGATGTAAAGGAAGATTGCAGCTGGCTTCGAGCCAGGGAATGAGTGAAGGTGGCCGGCTGTGAGAGCCATAGAGAGTGGCAAGGATTCTTCAGACTGTAGAGTGTGTGTCTCTTTTAAAAGGATACCTGTACATCAGGGAAAACACTCCTTCAAACTGGCCCTGTGCAATGCCTGAGGCTGACGCTAAAATTTGGTATTAGCACAAAAGCTCGAATGACCAACAGCCCTGGTTTGTCCAAGACTGAGGCGGTTCCTGAGACAAACTTTGTTTTAAAACAGGTATAAATAAAATCTTAAAAAAAAAAAAAAAAGGCGGTGGGTGCTTGGGTGGCTCAGTCAGTTAGGCATCTGCCTTCAGCTCAGGTCATGATCCCGGAGTCCAGGGATCGAGCCCCACACACATCGGGCTCCCAGCTCAGCGGGGAGTCCGCTTCTCCCTCTGTCCTCCCCCTCCCCCCCCTACTGGTGCTCTCTCTAATAAATAAATCTTTAAGAAAAATTAAATAAAACCAGAGTAAGTTCTGGCCAAACTGGGATAAGTTGCTCACCCTAACCCACAATACCAGTACACACGGTGGAATGTGAGAGTGAAAGGTGCCTCGTGGAGAGGGCATGTTCCAGGGTCAAGGAGCGGGTTAGCTCCCCACAGGTATATGGGTACACTACTAAAGCAGGTCCTCAGAGGCCAAGCTGCCCTGAGCCCCTGAGAGTGTCAACTCCAAGAGTTTCCAGATCTGATGTAGCTTTCAGTGCTATGGTTCAGAATATAGTTATCCTATAGTCTGCTCCAGATTTCCTCTGAGGACAGCTGCAGGACTCATTTAGGACATGGGGTGTGCCCCTATGGCACGAGAGGTTCCGCCCCACAAACCAGACAGCTCCAGACAGAAGGGACATCTTGACAGTGTTATAAAGCCACCTTGAAATAAAATGCATAGGTAGGTCAGGATTCTCTGGGAGGGCTTTTTGTGCAACTGTTTTTGGTGTCAACTATGGACACAACCTCTTTTTAAAAACACAACTTATTGGGCGCCTGGGTGGCTCAGTTGGTTAAGTGACTGCCTTTGGCTCAGGTCATGATACTGGTGTCCCTGGATCAAGTCCCGCATCAGGCTCCCTGCTCGGCAGGGAGTCTGCTTCTCCCTCTGACCCTCCCCCCCTCATGTGCTCTCTCTCTCAAATAAATAAATGAAATCTTAAAAAAAAAAACACAACTAGTAGAGACATTTAAAAATTGCCATGCCTGGCAATAATTAATGGCCCCTTTTATTGCAGTGCTGAGATGCAGAGAAGTTTGGGGGTCTTCCAAGGGACATGTTTCCCATAGCTGGTCAAGTCTTAATGTGGCACCTCTAAGATTAGAAGTGCTGTTTGGCCTTCCATTAATACCAGGTCCACATTTCCTTCAACAGATTTTTCCAATTATTGAAGATGGCAAAATTCCCACTACCTAGAAATTGTATGGCACCTTGACTCTAAGACTGAATTATGACAATTTGTTTCTATAGTATGATTTCATAATTAGAAGAAAGCCTTGTATAGCAAGGCTCTGGTGTCACATGCTTGGTGGAAATCTCACTTTGGTACCCTGATCATTGTGCATAAATGAGGGCCACTGTCTTGGATGCTATAATAAAACACCACAGACTGGGTGGCTTATAAACCATAGAAATTTACTCTTCATGGTTCTGGAGGCTGGAAGTCCAAGATCAGGGTGTCAGAATGGTTGGGTTCCAATGAAGGCCCTCTTCCTGGTTGCAGACTGCCGACTTCTCACTGTGTCCCCACATGATGGAAAGGAGACAGGGAGCTCTCTGGGGTCTCTTTTATAAGACTACAAATCTTTTATAAGAGTAGTAATCCCAACCAGAGAGCTCTGCTATTATAACCTAATCACCTCCTAATACCATCACCTTGGGATTAAGATTTCAACATATGAACTACCAGGGTTGGGGGGTGGGGAGGGATAAAAATATTCAGACCATGGCAGCCTACACATCGAAGGGCTATGCTGAGGTTTTATTAGGTAGCTTATGGCCTGATACACAGTATATTCTGAATAAATATTTCCTTTCTTCCTAATTCCCAAACCAGTGTTGTAGGATGAACTTCTAGGTTGACTCTTTAATCTTGGAATATGAAGAAAAGATCGACTACTTCTGCACTTGCTAACCTCAGTGGCTTCCTGTAGAAGAGATGAAGAATGTTCTATTTATTTGTAGTTTTATGACAAATGAAGGCCACAACCTTCTGAATTATTTAAGATCAATAAATATCATTTCAAACTACTTTCTCAATGACCAGTGGTCCTGCCTCTGTCAAGGATCTGCCAACATTTTATTTAACAAATTTATAAAATACTGTAACTAGCAGTAACTGGCATGGGAAGTCAAATATTAAGGTACAAAATCACTCCTGAATTTGAGAAATGCTATCCCCATGATCATTAGTAAAATGACTTAAGCTGAGTGCTAAACTACTCCCAAATCTTATTTTACAAACATTTTTGAAAACTTAGCTGGAATTGTATTGCCTGCTACGGTTATAGATTCTAAGTAAAATTACCATGTCATCTGGAATCTAGACTTAACAGGCTCAACTAAGGATTTGTTGCTCTCTCTGGAGTTTCTCTAGCTTTCACATTTTGAAGGGAGGGTACATTTGTTTGTCATTAAGTATTTAGAGTTCATAAACACAGGGAAAGAAATGTTATACACTTCCTATCAAATTGACATAAAATCTAAAGATGGCTCATGGGAAAGCAAACATAGATTTGTGACAGGATTTCCTACTAGAACTGTTATGATCTCTGGCTCCCAAATAACATACATTTTTAAATGATCTGAAGTATACCCAGTTATGAGATGTAGATGGATATATCACTTAAAATGTGTCCAACTGGAGTTGACTTTTTTTTAAAGATTTTATTCACTTATTTGACACACAGAGAGAGACAGCTAGAGAGGGAACACAGGCAGGGGGAGTGGGAGAGGGAAAAGCAGGCTCCTGGCTGAGCAGGGAGCCAGATGCGGGACTCGATCCCAGGATCCTGGGACCATGACCCGAGCTGAAGGCAGACACTTAACAACTGAGCCACCCAGGCGCCCCTGGAGTTGACATTTTAAAAGAAGAAAAGCAAACTGAATTTAAACATTGTCAATAAAAGTCAGTATTAATATTGTAAGTCTGGTTTAATCAGTCAAAAGCAAAAAAAAAAAATCAGTTTAATAAGATTGCATATTAATATGGCTCAGTGCTTTTAGGATTAAAATTTTAAATCTAAGGTATTAAAGTAAATATAAACTTTTGTGGTCTGAAAGTCTATAGACAATAACACATTCTGGGTAATTTCCTAAAAATTACTCTTGTATTATATTAATTTTATTTTAAAAGAAAGAGATGTTAAACACACATCTGACCCCCCCCGCCCCCCCCATAGTGCTCTATATATCAGGGACTGGCAAACTACACCTCACAGGCCAAATTTGGCTATTGATTGTTTTGATAAATAGTTTTATTGGAACACAGCTATGCCCATTCACATGTATGGTCTGTAGTTCCCTTTGCTACGAGCATAGAGTTGAGTAGTTGCAACAGAGACCATATGGTGTTCTGGTATGCTGGAAAATGTCTTCAAATAAAATGAATAGTAAAATCATTATTAAAAAGAGAAAAAATACCCCTAGGTACTCTGGTTTAAAAGTTACCTTTTCCAATATTTGAATAATATTTTCTTTAGGACTTCGCTTTAACCACAAAAACCTGCATCTTTTGACTCAGATATTTAAAATGTTTCAAATAAAGATTTTAAATCTGAATCAAATATTTAGAGGTGAATGATTTCCATTTGTAAATCCCACTATTTAGTAGTAAAGATGTTCCTTAAATGAGACCAACTGGTATGGTGGGCTTGTAACTGTAATTAGTGAAAACAGGAGTTTCCAATATGCCCTGTAACACAAAGAACCCTGAATTTCGATCAGCATATCAGTATGTTTTTCAAACTGCACCACATACCAGTTTCCTCTGCCTCCATTAGCTACATACCTAAAATAGTCTGAAGGTCAAAGCCAGAGAGACATACCCTTGTCACTGAACGTGTTGACCATGAGTGATACAGTTGAGTTTATTTCTTCCACTAAAATTATGGAGAAAAAACAAAACATACCTAAAATAGTCTGAAGGTCAAAGCCTGACAGACATACCCTTGTCAGTGAATGTGTTGACCATGACTGATGCAACTGGGTTACTTCTTCCACCAAAATTATGGGAAAAAAACCCAAATCAAAACTCAAGGGTAATCACTATAACAATCTTAAAAGGAAAAAAGCAGAGAAATAAATTCAAAAGTGGTCAAACACAGTGATCAGCTCAGACCTGACTTTCACTAGAAGCTATTTTTGGAGTCCATATTTTAACTGTTGAGTAAAGAAGGTTGTAACAGAAAGGATGTCTGTGAGAAAGTAACGTCCAGCTAATATGTAAAGTGTTTGTGATCTGAAACAACTGTAAAATCGTCAGGTTATTGACAGCTGAAGAAATTCCACATGCTAAGCAACTCAGCTACAAAGAAATATTAGAGGTTTCAGATGAAAAATAAACTTGAATCTGTAATTGAATTAGACAAGCCTTGCTGCACATAGGGCTACGCTGGTCACCAGGATACAAAGCAAACGCTGGGTTACCAGAAGTGCATTTATCAGCCACAGTGATTTATTGAGTGCTTTAATAATACAAGTGTACATCAACTGATCCACAGTCAAAAGTGGCAGGTCCCTAAGAAATTTACAAGCACTTTAAGTAAATCAAAATACATATTATTTTGTTCAATCCAACAGTCTTCTGTGTGGGGAACAGAAGGCTAGTGATAAACAGAGTCTCAGTAATGCACAGTGATTCTGATTGAAGCTTTTGTACAAAAAACTTGTTCCCAGTAGCATGCACCCACCAATAAAGACTTCAGTACAAAAAATTAACCCTAAGCACTACATTTAAGTAGAAATGAGATATAATTCTGAATTCGTGTTTTCCCAAAGATCACATAAAAGGAAAAAAATCAAAATAAAACAAAAAACAAAACCACACAGTAATACAAAGCTTTGTAAGAAAGCTCTTACTATTACAGATCCAACACTGTTTGCACTGAAAACAAAAGTTCCCATTCCATGTTAAGATGGGAAAAAAAAACCCCAAATCTTTCAAGTTAATAGAAATCAAAAAAGGGAATAAATTGAGAAGGCAGGGGTGGGGGGATGGAGGGAAGAGAGAAGGAAAAGGAGGAAGAGGAGGGAGGGAAAAAGGAGTGGGGGATGGATGACATACCATCAGAAAAAGATTCAGAATTTAATAAAAATAAGAAAATAAGAACCGAGGTCCGGAGGGGTGGGTAGGGCTATTGATGCACTTGGTGAATGTGCTTGCACAGGTCCGGCGGGGGCGGCAAGCAGCAGGCCCCTATGTGGCATACCGCTTGGTCCACTGTCTGGCCATCCGGTCGTGCTCTGCTCTGTTGGTCATGTACTGTGTGGCAATGCTGCCCACCAGAGGGTCAGCTGGAAGGGAAGCAGAGTCAGGAGTCAGTAAATACCAGCAGCACTTCCTCTTTCAAAGCTGGGGGAAAGGAGTGTCTGGAAAGCTAGCCCTAGATCAAGGAGTAGATGCAGAAGTGGCAGGAAGCTGCTGTTCTAACCTGGGACAATGTCACTTCAGCAAAGACCTGTAAATGACCTGCCACTGACAGATCGCGTTTCACACCGGCTGCCCAAAGAGTCATCTACTTGCGCTTTTACTGATGGCTCTGGTCATTTCTTGACAGGTGGTACTCTCTCTCCCTGCTCCCACTGCACACTCCTCATCCCCCTCCCATTGTTTTCAGGTAGCTGTTTCACTGAGAACTCTTTGGGAAGTGGTTCCGATGGCCTGGCCAACTCCTTTACCCTGGGGCTTAGACCCTAGGTGGTGGCACTCCCACCCCTCACTGCCTACACTGGGGGAGGCTTCAAGAGTCTCAGCTGAACACATCAACCTTAGTGAGAACCACTGACAATGGGGAAGATGGTCTACTTCTTCCACCAAACTTGGAAATATCAAGATCCATATAGCTCTTTATTATAAAAATACTGGTAGATATTAAATAATAGCTAACACTCACATCCTGAAAGTTTAACATACTAACTCCATAAAACTGTGAGGAACTGACACATCAGGAAACTGAAACACTAGAGGGGTAGTAAGTTGCCTGCCCAAGACAGAGTAAGCGGTAGAGCCAGGAGCCCACCATGCGCTGCTTGGGAGATTGCTTTCCACCCAGACAGGACTGAAAAAAAAAATCAGAGCAATTAAAGGTTTTTTTTTTTTTTTTAGGTTTCTGGGGGTCCCAGAATGCATCCTTTCCCCTTCATTCTCTAACTTCACTCCTTCCCTGATTTTTATTTCCTGTTTTTGGTGTTGAGAATTTGAGTGTATTAGACCTAGTGGATAAGAAGGAACCAAAATTAGCAAACAGTATGTTAAAGATGAAAAAAGTAAGTAAGTGTGCCTGTGGTCTAACACAACCTATAATGTGGGAAGATTCTAAGACTAACCTAGTAAGATACTCATGGTCTTACCTTCTCAGTATTAGAGGTGCAACAGGAACACCACCTTTTAACCATCTGCTGAGGCTGGTACCGCTGAAGCTTTTCCAAGCCCTCTCTCTGACTGACAAGACGCTGCTCACATTTTAACAAACCTTGCTCATGTGTTCTTGGACTTGTGCTAAGCTTGTTACATTTATTCTAGGGAGAGGCCAGTTTCTTACATTCACTTATATCACACACAATTTAAAGAGACTACCCAGTATATGGGTTTGTTCAGAACTTTTGCCTCTCTGCTCACTCTGTGATTCTCCTTCACTTAGCCAAATGCTGAAACTGACACCATCACATAAATCAACCAGGTTCAAGATTTAAACTAGTAATACCAAATGCCTGCAAACTGATTACTTTAAAAAATGTGGTTTTTCAGTTCAGATTAAATAATGACTTTAGTCTAAAGGGCCAAAGAGAGGTCTGAGTCACATTTCTCCACCTTTGAAAAAAAAATCATCTTATTCCAATTTTTGGCAGTCTAGAATGCAAAAGTTTGAGTAAAAAATAGGTAGCCTCAAAAGCTGGAGTCTACGTCACTCAAGACAGGTATTTAATTGAACAGTATCTCTATTAGTGAAATGCACTAAAGATCCATCTGTGCCTTCTAACTCACTGAGTGAGGTAAAAGATAGGCTTAATGTCAGAATGACCAGTGATGTTCATGCTCTGCCTTAAATCGTATCCTCACAGTATGGGCAGACAAGGGAACAAGACAGGTCTGTCATTTCAGCTCAAAGGAGGAAGAAGGGGACAGATGAAGGAAAAGGAACAGGAAGCTGTGGCTGGGAAAATGTGTTACAAGCAAGTGTTAATATTATTTCAGTAGGGGAAGAAGGAGAGAAAAATCTCAAAACAAGTTAGAACACTGATAAAATTAACACGCATTGTGCAAAATTTTTTTGTATGCTTAAACAATTAAGATTAGATTTCTTTCATTAGATTCCTTTTACCTTTTCAAGTTTGATTTTAAAAAGAATATTTTTCCACCTGTAAAATTATACATGCTAACTATAAAAGCAATATTACTAATAAAAACTGCCTCAAACAATACACAAGACAGAAAACTGTAAGTGAAGACCATCTGAAAATTTACTCAGAGAGAAGTACTGTTAACATTTGCCTTATATCTTCCTGGAATTCTTCTCTAAACACACAATTAAAAAATATTAATTTATAGTCTACTTTTGTAATGTTAAAAACTCACTATATGGCAAATAACTTTTTATATCAATAATTACAAATCTACTTCATCATTTTTAGTATTCACCTGAATAACCAACTTCTTGTTTAGAGACATTTAAGTTTCTTCCAATTTTTGGCTTTATAAACAATGCTGTGAGGAACATTACTGTGCATACACTTTCAAAAATTTATGCAAATCTGAAATATTTTAAAGTATAAATGAAAACCATAAAAGTTTATTTCCAATTTTAGTGTACGTGCTGCCGAAGTGAGCACAAAACCATGAAAGTATAAAATGAAGGAATTTAAAAATCACATGTTATTAACCAAGTAGGTCTCAGTGCTAAAATGTTTTGCTGAATAAAAGTTAAGACTGTCAGTTAGTCAACCAAAACTATGTAATATAGGGGCTCCTGGGTGGCTCAGTCAGTTGAGTGGTCAGCTCTTGATTTTGGCTCAGGTCATGATCTTGGGATCCTGGGATCAAGCCCTGCATAGTCTCCGTGCTCATCAGGGAGTGTGCTTGAGGATTCTCTCTCTCCCTCTGCCCCTCCCCCTGACTCGCGTTCTCTCTCTCATATAAATAAGTAAATAAATAAATACATCTTAAAAAAAAAGGAAAGCAAAAAAACCATTAGAAAACCAAAAACAAAACTATGCAATATATATGTAGCGAATGACTATCACAGTGAATTTAATGGAATAAGACACACTTTTTGTAGTGTATTTGTAATTACGAACCTAAGTAAAGATGAATCTTCTTACACAGGTTTCATATTTCATGGACAGTTATGCCAGGGATGTAACAACAGTCTCTAAACATAAATTACTTGCTTATTTCTCTAACAATTTCTTTCTAAAAAAGGAAAAAATTCTTTTTGGTTTCCACATTATTACTATCTTCCCAAATCTTCACTGATCTTTGATATTATCCTCTACCAGTCTTCTTCTTTACTAAAGAAAACCCACAAAATTTATCAGTGGATAAGCAAATTAAAATGTAGGTCTTCTACATTTTTTGCCTTGTTCACAGCAATTATATGAATTTTTGAAAAGAGGAGCATGTTTATGCTTACAGCACAGGGTTGGATGATTTTAAGCGCTTCATTCTCCCAAATACCAATGCTGCATATATTAGAGATTCCCTGAAGCTGAGGAACAGGATTTACAGCATGGGCAATGGAAAATCATGGGAGTGAGAGTTGGTATATAATGCTCTTCATCAACTAGACCTCTAAACCACATCACCTCACCTGTTTAACAAAAATGCCTTCATTTTGTTGACACAATACTAGCTATGAAATACTAGCCTGAATGGAAGTGTAAGACTGAAAGACCATCGACAAGGGGCAGCACACCACTCTCTACTTCCTTGTCTCACCCCTGCCTCCTTACACAGTTCCAGGTGCCAAGAGAAGCTGGTTAGTAAGTGCTTGTTGACTGAATAACCATCATGATTATTTGCAAGTGAGTAAAAGGTGATCATACCGAGTACTCTGCTCCCTCTCCCATTTTTTTGAGATCTGTGGTCTGTGCACCTTTGATTCTGGAAAAGAAAGGCTCAGACGACTCCTGCAACTTCATCTCTAGGCTTGCCTCTCTCCTGGCTTGGGGCTACACTGGATACCTTGGAAGCCAGATGGCTTAAAGCTTGTCCAGAAAAGCGGGGAGACAGAAATCAGTACTAAAGGGGATAAGCAGCAGCTATATGGCAAGAAGGGTGTGGAAAAGACAGTCAGACTACTGAACTGCGGAGTTATTCTATTTGCAAGGTCAAAGAACACTCTATCTTGGTTGGTAGGTGATATGGGAAAAATTACATGGAAAAAAATTGAATTCCCTTTTATTAAAAAAAATATTTTTATTTACTTATATGAGAGCGAGTGAGAGAGAAAGCACAAACAGGGGGAGGGGCAGAGGGAGAGGGAGAAGCCGACTCCCTGCTCAGTGGGGAGCCCTACATGGGGCTTGACCCCGGGATCATGACCTGAGCCAAAGGCAGACGGGCTTAACCGACTGAGCCACCCGGGCGCCCCTGGATTCCCTTTTCTTAAGAAAACATATATATTCTTAAAAAAACCACGAACAAAAAATAGTACAGAATAGTGGACAAGGGCATGGGCTTTGGATAGACTACACGGGTGGTCTCAGTTCTGCTAGTAACGGAGTCGCCTTGGGCAGATTACTTAACTTCTCTGTGCCTCAGTTTCCTCAACTACAGAACAGAGACAATAACTACTCCCTAGAATGCTGTAAGAATTAAATGATTTAATGCTTGTAATGCACATACAAAATTGCTGCTATTATTTTCAAAATAAAGACTGTCAACTAAGTGTTCTTATGCATATTTTATTTTAAAATATAAATCTGATTGTCTTCATGAAGACATTCTCTTCAGATAAAATCCAGAAGTCCTTAGCATGGCTCCCAAGATCTTTGGTCTAGACCTAACCTTTCTAGCCTCCCGTCCCCACGCTTGCAGCCAGAAAAAACAACTTGCAGCTTCTTCAACAAGCCCTGCTCTTTCGTAGGTCTGCACTTTTACTTCTGCTGCTTCCTTTGCTTGAATGCTTCTACTCACTTCTCAACATTTAGCTCAAGCAAAACATCCTTGGGGATGTCTTCTAGGAGTTTCCTAGCAGTCTTATGCGTCCTGTTTCTGTTTTATCTGTTCTTACCTCTATCACTGCACTGAGAATACTGCCTTTTAGTTGTCTGTTTACTTATTCCTATTTCCCACTGGGCTGGAGCCTACACATTCATTCATTTGACAAATACTTACCGAGTCTGTACTCTGTTCTAGGTACTGGAGAACTAAAATGTGCTAAACAAAATCCTGCCTCATGGGACTCTGCCTGTCACTGTTTCCCTCTTGTTAACTCTGTTTACCGCATGGATCTAAGTACGGACAGAAGAACGTAAGACAAGTAAGTAAGGAACACACACAAAACAGTAACCAGAAATAGCAGCTACTCCATATGCATGTGTCCCTGTGTAGCACGAGCATTGTAAGTTGGTTCATCATAGAAGTTTCTTCTCTAGATGTGAATTATCAGCAAATCAGAGAAAGGGAGCTGACAGCTTTCTTTCACTTTTCTCCTGTTATTTTTTTAAAAATTGTTTTATTATTGAAATTTGTGCTCTGCACTTTGCCATTTCTTGGATTCCTCAAGCCTGTAAGTGACCACTTTGCCAGCCGTTCCATAATGCCTGTGATTAACACCATTCTTTTAGCTTCCCATCAAGTCCCTGGAGGCCTTCCGTGCATCTGCCTTATAATGAGGTGAAGTAGCTCATTTCTGTCTTTCATGCAATTTTTTGTTGGTGATTTGGTCTAGCTTAGTTTTCTTTAATCTTTTATAAAATGCAAAAGTAACAGATGCTCATATACAATAAACTCAAGTAATAAAGAAGTACATATGAGGTAAAAAACATTACCTTCTTCCCTCTAATTTCGTCCATCCCCAAACCCCTTCCATCTCAAGGTAACCCTGTTAACAGTTTGATACTCATCCCTCCACACTTTTTAAATTTATGCTTAAATCAAAGGGGAATCACATAAAAAAACCTCCTGCAACTTGCATTTTCCTCTGTAACAATACACTGTAGTTGCATTTCTAAGGCAGTACAAATAGACCTAACTCATTATATTTAATAATCACAGGGCATTCCTTTGTGGTTATTCAGTAGTCTGCCAATCCTCTCCTGATGCACACATAAATTTGATCTGATTTTTTGTTATTACAACTAGTATTGCAGTCTTGTATAAATCTTTGAGCACATGGTTAAGTACTTCCGGAGGGTAGATTCCTCTAAGTAACAGTGCCAGACCAGAGAGCGCACATTTTAAACTTTGATAAATACTGCCAAACTGCCTTCACTCAAAGGATGTACAATTTATTTCTCAACAACACTGCATTACCTATCTTTTTAATTTTTTCTGTTAGATTAACAAAAAAAAAATCTGTCATTGTTGTAACTGCATTTAACTTGATGCCTTACTAAGGTTTAACATTTTCTCCTGTTTGTTCACTATTTATATTTCTTTCTCTGTGATTTGTTTGTTCATGTCTTTTGTCCATTTTTTCCCTACTAATATGAAGGAACACTTTATACATTATAACTATCAAGCATGCACTGAAGTTTAGCTTGGCCTCAGTATTCAGCCAGAATCTGCTTTAGTCTTTGGAAGACTGAACAGACAGATGCCTCCTTTGATGTCATTTCCAGCTTTACTGAACTTGTGGAGATCAAAGATCATTGTAAGTTGCCATCATATTTCATAGGCACAATACCATCATTTGTACTCAATGCTACTATCTGAACACTGGTTTAAAAAGTATTGGTAAGCATTATGAATGTCACTTGGGACTGAAAATCTCTATCAGCCAAAGATAAACACTATGGCATACAAGGGAATAATTTGGAACTGCTGTCTCAGGTATTCAGACAAATGTTCAAAGTGAGATGGAAGAGCAGCTACCATGTGAAAAAGCTGCTGGAACAAAACGGGTCTTAGTACTGTCCGCTGCATAAACTATGACGGATGGGAAAGGTAACCACCAATGGCTGCTGGGAAAGTAGCACGTCCAGTGACTGTGGGAAGCAGCAAGCCAATGTAAAGATATTAGAAATCAAAACGTGGGGGAAAAAAACCTTAGGTT
Organism: Callorhinus ursinus; assembly: GCF_003265705.2. Lineage (NCBI taxonomy): Eukaryota > Metazoa > Chordata > Mammalia > Carnivora > Otariidae > Callorhinus > Callorhinus ursinus. Next base: position 128,903,510 of record NW_027397063.1, on the reverse strand, counting down.
TGTTTCTTAGATACTTAAGAAGTGTTTTCCTTAAGCACTGCACACAGCTTCAGTTCACGGAGCACTTCAATGACACCCACCACCACTGCCAGCCAGATCTTCAAGTCTAGGGGTTGAGAAGGTAAGTCTTCCCCTTTTTGTAAGTGTTAGAGGAAAAGGAAAGTTCATTGATCTGACAGCAGAATCTCCATGAACGGTAACCTACACTGGATAAATAAGCCTCCCCGTCCCGATTCATGTTTTTCATCCAGTGAAACATCCAGTTAAGTACTCTGTAAATATGCACAGGAGCCATCTAGTAGCTGGCAGTGCTCAGAAATCACATTGCTACGTCATAATGACAAACTCTAAATATCCTGAATTTTTTAAATTTTTTTTAAAGATTTTATTTATTTGACAGAGAGAGACACAGTGAGAGAGGGAACACAAGCAGGGGGAGTGGGAGAGGGAGAAGCAGGCTTCCTGCCGAGCAGGGAGCCCGATATGGGACTCGATCCCAGGACCCTGGGATCATGACCCGAGCTGAAGGCAGACGCTTAACCACTGAGCCACCCAGGCGCCCTAAATATCCTGAATTTTTAATAATAAAATTGTAATATTACTTATATTCTTAAAATAAAATTTCATATTTACTGTTGTATGGAAGAGGATCGTTTTATGATAGGAATAATCAGCCTTGCCTTAGGCTGCTCATTGATTTTAACACTGGCTGTTCAGTATTCATTCAAAATCAATTCAGTGCACCTCTAAGAATAATAGTATTTATCCATTATGTGTGGAGGAAATACTTTCTCTCAGTGTATCATTTGTCCTTTAACTGAGTTTATAATGCCCTTGCCAGACACAAGTTTAAATTCTTAGTAAGTCAATCTTTCCTTAACATTTTCTGGTTTGATGTCATGCTTACGTACAAAGGCCCTCTTCATTCACTCCAGCATTTTAGAAGTATTCCCCTATATTTACATATAGTAACTTTTAGTGCGAAGCTAGCTTTATCATAAACAAAGTTCCTATACATATCTGGATCGGATTCTGTACTGATGTTCTTTCAATAGATGAATTTGTCTTTTGCTTTATTTGTTCCTCCTGCTTTTCTCAATATAGGTTTATAGTATGTTTTGGTATCTGGTAGGGTAAGTTCTTACCCTTTCCCATTTTTTTTTCCTTCACTAAAATTTTATTTGAAGAATCCTAATCTTTTTTTTTTTAAAGATTTATTTATTTATTTATTTGACAGAGAGAGAGAGCAGGAACACAAGCAGGGGGAGTGGGAGAGGGAGAAGCAGGCTTCCTGCCGAGCAGGGAGCCCAACGTAGGACTTGATCCCAGGACCCTGGGACCATGACCCGAGCCGAAGGTGGACGCTTAACGACTGAGCCACCCAGGTGCCCCTGAAGATTCCTAATCTTGATGAGGTTAAGACTTGGAGCATTTAAAGCTATTCCACCCCACAGGTATAGGAATCTTATGTTTCTTTTGAAGAATGTTATCAAGATTTAGGAATATCTGAATTCCTGAATTCCTCTGGGTCTACTAATTAAAAATCAAGTGAGTAGGACGGAGTTAAGGTTTTTGTATTCTGGAATGTTGGGGAACCAGACTACTAATTATAGGCCTAGCCCAAACCAGAAAGATTAAGTACCACACACACACACACACACACACACACACACACGCACGCGCATGTGTGACTCGAAGTGATTTAGGAGGAAAATTATCATGTCTGTGATTTATTTATTTTTTTTAAATTTTTTTATTTATTTATCAGAGAGAGAGAGAATGGTAGAGAGAGAGCATAAGAGGGAAGGAGGTCAGAGGGAGAGGCAGACTCCCTGCTGAGCAGGGAGCCCAATGTGGGACTCGATCCCGGGACTCCAGGATCATGACCTGAGCCGAAGGCAGTCGCTTAACCAACTGAGCCACCCAGGCGCCCATCATGTCTGTGATTTAAACCAAATGGTGGATATTACCAAACTAGATATAAATTGGAAAATGCTAAACAGAACTGCATATAAGTCTAGCAAGATGTGCTGTTACTCCAGAATTAATAACTAGTGATACTAAAAGAAGGTACTGAGTATCCCAAATTCTAAAGAGACCATCAATACCTTCCATAGGACTTATTAAGAGAAGATGAGCTGGCTCTGACAACGCCAGGTATCTATCATAAAATATGGGAAAGGAGAGAAAGAAAGTTTGTGGGGTTACTAAGCTTCTACCTTGGGAGTGTGTTGTGTGCTAGTGGAGCGTCTCTGTCTTCCTCTTCCTCTGCACCACAAAAACGGGGAGAGGATGACTTTTTCTTCTCAAAGCCATGCAAGGAGGGTAACAAGAGACCCACCAAGTAAAGACTGGGGTGTCTTCAGGAAGCAGACGGGAGTGTCATCTCTGGCCAGAGATTTAAACCAGGTATGAGGTGATTTGTCCCTTGACTATCTGATTAGAGAGAGGGAGCACCAACGAAGTGGTCTCTCCTGTCCCTGCTACCTCAGCAGGGTCCTATCAAGAAGGCAGCTCCCCAAAGGAGGGGGCCCTAGTAACTAAGAGGCTCTTAGGAGAACTCTATCTGGAACAAGCTTGCAACCAATTTTTAAATTTTTAGGAATTTAAACATAGCCATTATTAAAAATTAAAGTTACAATTAAATAAATTATTTATAAACAAGGGTAATACTTAAAACTCATCATTTCTTAATTATTTTACTGCTATATTATTCTCATAATTTATTTTTATGCCTACTCTATCCATATGGTACAAAAAACCCCACAAATGTGCTATCATGCACCTTGTCCCAAATATGCATTCAGTTTAAGGTCATGCATGTTGCCTGAAATTGGCAAATGCTACAATTTAGGACTTGGATTTATTGTTTTGTTGATTGTCTGGAGCTAAGAAAGTGATGGAAAAAATGCTAATAATGCAGATTAAACCTAAAAGTGTAGCATGTCTAGAGTCCTGACATTGTGAATAGCATAAAAACTGGAGGATATATTCTTCCAGCATTTGAACCTAATTCAGCAAAGAAGTTGCTCATGACACTAACAAGTGAATTCCAACATCCTTCTTTATTTCATTTTTGTCTTAGTTCTTAAATGAAAATATCATCCAATATTCATGTTATAACTACACTTACCTGTCAGTTGCAACCACAGGATGGCTATAGATTTTGGTAAAAATCACTGAATCTCTTCTAGGACAATCAAATGACTATATGAAATTTACATTAAAGAGTATTGTATATTTTATTATCTGTAAATTGTATACTACACATTCTTTACATCAGTAAAATGTATAATAAACTTATGTATGTGCATATACACATGCTACATACCATCACTCGACTCCCACCCCTAGCCAGTTGTTCAATATTTACTGGGACATCACAGGAGAAGGGGTTTATTAGGAGGCTGAGCTAGGGCTGGGTCTTCCACATCAGGCAACTGGGCAGTGAGCTCTCCAAATTACCCATGTGAAGCAGCATTTTCACACCTGTCACCCAGAAGGCATGGATGGCAAGAGAGTGCTTGCCAAAGAAGCAAGGAAAATAATAACCACAGGAAATTAGGCAAAGGGACACTGTTCTCATTCATTACCTAGCCCCCAACTGCTTAGGAGTTAGGCCTTGAAAGGGAGGAGAAGGCAGTATCTGAGAACCAGACCATGTTCCATCCACCCTGATGGGAATGGAGGAGGAAATTAAATTTAAATCAGGTATGAGAGGGGAGTTTAAAAATGGACCAGATTCACCTTCTAATAACTGAAAAAGTGACCTGGATGCTATGAGATCTGCTAAATATTATTAAGGAATAGAAAAGCAAGATTCAACAAAACAGGGCCTAAGGCAGTGACAGGAGAAAATTAAAACCATTCCATATTAATACCCACTGAATTGAGACTGCTCAATAAACAATACAAAATACACTGGCTATAATCTAACATACACTGTTGATAAAATATCTTTAAAGATTTAAAACCTCATCCTATAAGTCTACATAGCAGTGCTATGCACATTAAATCAGTGTGTGTTTTGAAATGTAAGCATTCTATTAGAATAGACCCCTCTAAAGAATGGCACAGATGGTGCATTCCTACTGAGAAGTTATGGGGTTACAATTCCAGGCTTAGTTAAGCAATAATTTCTAATGAACTCTAAGAAAATATCCTTAGAGTAGAGGACTTGTTTAAGACACCAGAGATTCATACATTGCTTTCCCCAAAATACAACTGTAAAGAGCTGTTGCTGCAGCAAGCAGGAAAGAGTCAAAGATGCCAACATGTGAAAGCTGGGGTTTTTAAAAAAAAGCAGCTTCACTGAGATATAATTCATATAGTTTACCCAATTAAAGTATACACTTCAATGGTTTTTAGTACATTCACAGTTATGCAACTATTACCACAATCCATTTTAGAATTATTTTCATCACGTCAAAAAGAAACCTTGTACCCACTGGCGGTCACTCCTCATCTCCCCAAATCTTCTAGCTCTTGGTATCCAGTAATCTACTTTCTGTCTCTATATATTCGTCTGTTCTGGACATTTCATAGAAATGGAATCATACACATGATGATCTTTTGTGATTGGCTTCTTTCACAAGACATAATATTTTCAAGGTTCATCCATGTTGTAGCATGCATCAGACTCATTCATTTTTATTGTCAAATAATATTCTATTGTATGAGTAGAGTACATTGTATTTATCCGTTCATTAGTTGATGGACACGTGGGCTATTTGCACTTTTGGCTATTATAAATAATGCTACTATGAACATTTGTGTACAAGTTTTGCTTGAACATATTTTCATTCTTCTTGGTATATACCTAGGAGTGGAACAGCCTGGTCAGATGCAACCCTATGTGCAACCATTATAGGAACTGCCAAAGTGCTATCCAAAGACATTGCATCATTGTATATCCCTACTGGCAATGTGTCAGGGTTCCAATTCTCTACATTATCAACACTTGTAGATTTTAATGAGAAAATAGCTTATTGGCCTATATGTACCAGGTATCCAGTTATTTTTTTAAAAAGATTTATTTGAGAGAGAGAGAGCACAAGCATGTGCAAGCAGAGTGGAGGGGGCAGGCGGAGAGGGAGGGAGACAGACTCCTTGATGAGTGGGGGAGCCTGACATGGGGCTTGATCCCAGGACCCTGAGATCATGACATGAGCTGAAACCAAGAGTTGGGTGCTCAACCGACTAAGCCATTCAGATGCCCCCTGCACAGGCATCCAGTTATTCAAAAATACATATTCTTTCCTACCAAGCATGGAAAGCAAATTATTTTAGAGTATTTTCCTCATGGTCTCTGGCTGTGAGAGACTGAGATTATCCTGATCCTGTCTCCTACTTTAACCCTGATGGAAGTAAAAATGACAATAATCTAATGAAACTTATTTGCAATGCACACCTTTTCTTCAAAATAAAGATATATTTTTATTCCATAGTCCTAAATGTAGTCCACTGACTACAAATAAATATTCTAATTGATCAATTTTCCCCTCAAATAGTCTTTTCTGTTTACACTATTCAGTAGCTAAGAGTGGGACAGGAGACGGCTTTCAGATGAGTGTGAGTACTGCAATCATGCCCTAGATACTATCACACATGTCCACAATCTCCACTGCATCTGGGAATCTGGACTTGAGTCCAGGGATATAAATAACCCCGCGCAGAGCAGAGCCAGAGCTGGACAAGACTCTCAGGGGTTTCAGTTTACCAGATCATCCTGCTTGCCTTCGAGTGCCGGATATCTGTAGTTGAGGCAGCCATATGGATGATGTCCCTGCTGAGGAATGACACTGAGGGTGTAGGCTTTGATTTGGGCTGAGGCTGCTCTTATCCTCTCTTCCAAAAGGGATGTTGTTGAATTCTCTGCTAAAGTTAGAACCCAACCATTACCTCTGTCTCTCACTGTGCTTGCCAATTCCCCTCTCTCGGTGAGGGTAGGCAGTATTTCTTTGTCAGTCTTCTACCACAAAACCAGCAGTGTTTGGGGCACTGTGGATGACCAGTCAATAAATATTTAATAAGTGAATTAATGGGTATTTAGACCCAGTGATCAGGACAAAATTTGGTTTGTAGATGGTATCAAGTTCCTGGCATCTTCCTCCATGCTTAAGTCTAAATGACATTTTTATGCCTACAGGATCAGTGGCTCTCCAAGTTGCTGACTTGAGGCAGTAAACATTTGGGCAGCCCTGGTGTCATTTTTTTGTGGTTTAATATTTAGTTATCTCTGCTTCGAGTCTAAAGCAGGCAATATGTTCTATTTCTTATAATTGTTCTCTTGCTTTCTTCAAGCTTCCCTATCTCCTTTCTTTAGTCCTTGAAGGTTTCAATTCTTTTAATTCATAAAGATTCCTATATTTAGTCTGTATTCAGTAGTTTCCCATTTTACTGACATCTTGTCTGAACTCGAACCCATTGTTGTTTTCACCCCTTAGGCAACATGTTCTCCCCTACTTCTGCTTCAGCCAAGTGGCCAGGTCTATTTCTAGGACTCAAACTCTTACTGTATCTTTCTAATATAGGTAAAGAACCATGTCCAAACAAATTCTAATATATCATAAGTGGTAAATTATTTTCCATTTTACTGGTAACCCAGTGGCTACCAGAAACTGACTAAATAATATTCACTGGTCTTAGAACGCATCCTTCTTGTTCACCAAGATTGGCTTAGAAATCTTTGGGAGACCAGGCATAGCCAAGTTCACACATGGCTAGGAAACCAAGTCCTGGGGATTCTGATTCCCAAGTATCTCCTGGCCCTTCCCCTCCTCTTCTTCATGGCCTCTGTCATCTCTTACCTGGACCATCAAAATACGTTATTGAACGTCTGTCTTCAGTCTCTCCACTCTCAGATGAACTAAACTTTAGTCTTTAGAGGCACAAACCTGGTCACGCAAGGTCCCTCTTTCAAAGCTTTCTATTCCTGCCCAACTTTGCTCCCTTCACCACACCCACCCTCCCACCCCAGTGGCAAGGCTAATTATGCACAAAGATGCACTTTTGCCATAACCTGTCTGATGTCCCAGATTGTTTTTACACATTAAATTTTTTTTCAATATCTCAGTCATACTTTTTTCTTCAATAGGGGTTGTTCTAATATTTTCTTTCCTATTTAGTTTTTGCCGTTTCTGGAGGAAGTATGTTTTCAAAAGAAGTAAACATATTAATGTAAGAGAATACTGTAACATAGATTACTGTGAAATCATTCCCCCAAAAGAATAATTCATGGTAAAAAACTTTGTGCTAGGTGTAAAGTGCTGGCCTATATATTAAAACACTGCATCAGTGCAAAGTGGTTTCCATCTTAATGGCTTAGAACAACAACTCCTGACAAGTTTGGTTCGTCTGTAGGTCCTTGTTTTCCCCCAGGGAGATCAATCTCTGCTGAAGAAGAAAATACAAACCACTGATCTCATGGTGCGGGGGGTGGGGTTGTGTTTTAAAACACAGAAAGGAGGAAAGAAAAGAGGTGAGACAAAAGCACTTATTAAAGTTATCTGTCTACACATTAACTCCTTAAAAATAATGCTGAACTGTTTTTTGTTTTTTTTTCGAAGATTTTATTTTAAAGTAATTTCTACTTTATGTGGTGCTCAGACTTACAACCCCTGAGGATCAAGAGTTGCATGCTCTACTGAGCCTGCCAGGTGCTCCAATAATGCTGAATTATTTGGGCACAATCACCTTGTCCCATATGTGAGAAAGGGGAAAAAAAAAAAGATCAAACTGCTCATTATGGGATTTTTCTAATCAGCATTTTAAACTGGATTTTAAACCTTTTCAGACTTAAGCCAATTTCTCTCTCGCCAGATGGCCCCTGTAACTTCCCTAGGGTGGAAATCCCAACTCTGCTTCCTGCTGCTTCCCTAAGTACGTCTTTGATTACCCCTAACAAGCCCTGTTGCACTGGCCTCTCTAACCTGCTGACCTTTCTTTACCTTAACACTTTCAGTCGAGCTGCAAGCCTCTTTTTTTAAAAAAACGCCAGGCCTACTTTGGGACAAGGACATACATCAACACTTTCCCACTCTTCACCACAGTGCAGTAATTCAAAGTTGGGCCTCTCTTTAACTGACTGTATAGCACCTTTGTAAAGTAGGGGAAATCCAACTTGTATCTGGTTGGCTCCCTCCACATTTGGCTGATTTCCTGGCATATTTTCCCCTCCTGACCCGAAAAGACCTTTCTCTCCCAGAGGAAACGTTCGTATACCTGATCATAATGTGACTGTCATCTAAGGTACCATCTTTTCCACAGGTATGCACATTTTCAAAGAGAACTATAGAGACCACATTTAGCACAAAGAAATGAAACTAACAAAATATAATTGGAACAAAAGAGTATGTGCATAATTTCGCTCTGTTTTTTGACTAAAAGGAATGTGGGGTTCTTCAGATCACAGAGCTGAAAGCCACCATCCACTCTGCCACTAAGGGGCCCAGCACAGTGTCTGACACACAACTCTATCTTTTCCATCCCTTCCCAGAAGCCTGGTTTTTGCTGACTACTTTTTATGTAGCTAGCTCTGCTAGTCATTCTTCATGGATATCTGACCTGCTCTGATGGTTTAACTTTTCAAATGACATTTTAACATTCATATTCTACTACTTTAATTCTTTCTCCAAGATACATCATTAAAAGTGAGAAAAGAGGTTGCAGAAAGCGGGCTTCTTGGCTGATTATGCAGACCATTTAATGGGTGGGAGGGGCCATGCTTTTTACTCTGTGGATAATGCTGACAGGAGCTCACCTTCAGGGGTTTTAACCCACCCCACCACTATATTTATTCAAGACTGGTCAAAACGTGGGATTCTTGTTGGCAATTCAAAAGCCACTCTTGAGTCAGCATGAAATAGGACATGCTGAGGCCCTGAGTTTTAACTGCTGTGTGGTGGGCACAGCCACACGTCCCCAGATGCAAGCTTCATTGGGAGTATTTTTTTGAAACTAAATTTTGGTGTTAAAATTGAATCTGGTAACAACCACTAAATTATACAACCATATTTAAATTCTAAAATAGTTATTTTTACAGCAGCCTTATAAAGTTTAATTTACCCCCTTGCCCTGAGAGATTTAATGAATGCTTAAAACAACTCCACCTATTTTTCTGTAATTGGCTACATTTGTTTCCAGTATAAACATGCTCACTAGATTTGCATAGTGATTATATGTCTAGAGCTGTATTTTTTGGTGGTGGTGGTGGGGGGAAGGCAATGAATAGACCTACTGCCCCTAAATGAGAATGAACTCACATCTGCATAAACAATTATATTTTCAATCGCAAATTAGGTACCATTTGTATCTATAAGGTTTTCCTAGTTTAAACAGCCATTCTTCAGACACACACATAGTGATTATTCTTAGGGATGATGACTTTAAAAATATACATTTTTTTCTTGCAAGGTTAAATCAGCCCTCTAGACCTGACAGTTTTGCTCCATTTTGTCAGAGGTCATGAGAACAAATTTTTGGTACTGATAACATGCTATACTGTCTTACTTAGGTCTAAAAAAACAAAATAAAACATAACACACAAAAAAATACCCCCAAACCAAAACAAAAAAACAAAACCAAAAAACCCAAACCAAACCAAACCAAAAAAACCACTCAAAAGCCAAAACCCCCACAAATACAACCCTCTGGAAAATATATACCTAAAGGACTATTTATGATGAAAAAAATTAATGGCGTGGATGTTCCTTTTAATTTTATCTACTTGCCACATTTCACTTATAGAGTACTTTTAGTAAGGATTCTTGTTTACATCCCTAAATTATCAATTTGAAATTTAATGAATTCTTAAAAAATATTTTTTATTCAGATAAAACACTAAGTTAAAAGCTTCAAAAAGAAAATCATTACAGAAAATAATATGACCTGCTCAGCACACTAGGAGAGACTTCCAGCTCCATATTAATAAACTGATACAGAGGAATACTGAATAGCCTTTTGGCCTCTAAAGGAGAATATACCCACTATTTGCATGAACAATGACTATATTTTCACTTGCAAATTAGGTCCAGCCAGGACCTATAGGGCTTTCCATATTTAAACTACTCAGTCCAGGATAATCATAAGAATTAGTAATAAATCAAAACAGTATTAGAGAACTATTCCTATAAAGATAACAAAAGAATTAAGCATCAGCATTTTACTTGATCAGAGATTATTTCTAATGTACATGCAACCAAACCACTGCGGTGTCAACTCATGTGAAGTATTTTAACCAAACTTTGAAACTGTTATCGGAGGGACAAGCAGATGTTTGTGTCCTTTATTCAGCATTGTAAAAAAAAAAAAAAAAAGGAAGGAAGGAAGGATGTATAAACTGTTCATGGCAGGACAGACCAGGCTGCTGGTATTAAACATGACTATATCTTATTTCTGGAGGCAGGTATTTAAGTTTTGTTTAAAATCGGAAATGAAAATTGGCTTAGTAATTTAAGTCTAATTCTCATTTGTACTAAGTTCAAGTCTCTAGTATATAATATCTGACACAGAAAGACCCTCAGGTAATCTAGTGTGGGGGTGACAGGTCATGGTTAAGGCTGATTGCAGGGCAGAAAAATGAATGTTTAATGTCTTCCATGCTCAATGGTTCTTTAGAATTGCCTGTCCCTGGGAGTGATGTTAAATGCTTAATGAAACGCAGTTGGATTCCTTAAAAGGTGCTTGGCCGTACTAACAAGCCAATCTTCAAATTTATAATCAAGTTATAAACCAAAACAAAAATGAGTCATTGTTTCTCCAGGGACAACACAGAACTTTAGTGCCTAATTTCATCAGCTGGTTATTTTTAATCCATCAAAACTAAAGTCCATGAGTTGCAATATGTTTAGCCCATACCTATACTAAATCATTACATTACACTTGTGTTGAGACTTCAGTTTTCTGATGATTTATTTGACTGATCTCCTTAGAATTTCTTAGGAAATGGTACTTAATTTATCATGGGAATGAAGGTGTAAAAATTTGGTTTTAGACTTTGAACTAGTCAATAAATAACATTCAGATGAGCAGATTTTAGTGAACAGAAATGTGGAAACAGGCAAACCAATATGCTCATCCTGAACAGGCATGGCATTATCCAACTAATGGATCCTAAGAAACTATGTCACATTCAAAAAGTTGGTACACATCATCCCTCCCATTCACCTACAATATACCACAAGTTAGAGTAAGGATGAAATTCTCTGAATAGCCACAAGGTGAGTCCACTTTTGAGAAAATCTGCTGATGAGATGGTACCTTGAACCTCCTTTTCCAGGACACTGATTTCGGGATGGTCCAAACATCATATTACTTTTATTATTTCTTATTTTTATTTTTTTAAGATTTATCTTTTAGAGAGAGAGTGAGCAAGCACACACACACAAGCAGGGGGAGTGGCAGAGGGAGAGAAATGCAAGCAGACTCTGTGCCAAGCGCAGAGCCTGACATGGGTCTTGATCCCACAACCCTGAGACCATGACCTGAGCCAAAACCAAGAGTCGGATGTTCAACTGACTGAGCCACCCAGGCGCACCGCACCCATACTATTTTTAGTATATGTGCTGCCGAAGCGAGCAGAACACCCATACTATTTTTAAATGAGTCTGAGATTCAGGCATCAAACTGAAAACATATATATGTATACTTATAGATAAGTCTGTGTATGTGTTTGCTGCGGTGCATACAAATCAGGGGCAGAGGAGAAGCAATAATAAAGTGAAATACGGTTTTTGTACACTTGAATTTATTTGGGCTTTCACCTTATACTTACAGAATAGAAGATACTAGGCAATGTACTTCTGAGGTCTGAGAATGAAATGTGCAGATCGGACATGGTAAGTCTGATACTAGCCCGAAGTCATGGTGAAGTGTTAGACAACCAGGTTTTGTTGGGGCATCAAGCCGTTAGTGGCTTTGGAGGACATATCTCATTAGGCGGAACCAACCCTTGCGTAGCTACTATTGTTGGTGTGCCTTTGATAAAATGATCTATAATATAACCTTCAAGGGATATCAACCCAGAGTATAACAATGAGAAATGCAGTAAGACAGCCATTTTGACATGCTCCTCTCAGACATAGGCTGACCCAGTGTATTGATGTCAAGAGACACAAAAAACTAGATTGACTTTCTAATGGAATTTGTCACATCCTTATAAACTCCAAGGAAGGCTACTTAAGCTTCGTTTGTGGAAAAGAGGTAGAGAAATACGACAGACCAACTTGCTAATAAAGAACTGAGAATTTACCTTTGAAAAAAATTATGGATGAGGTCTGCTAGGCTCCTTATTTTTGGAAAATTGAGTAAATGACTAGGAAGTTGAGTCTCATCAATTGTATGAAATACATTACTGATAGGTAAAGAAAGGAATAATGTTACAGAACATACCGATTCTGTGTGCAATATTTCAGAATCACAAAATGTTAGTATTTGTTTTAAAACTGTGTAGGATTTTATTTTATTTATTTAATTTTTTAAAAAAGATTTTAGTATTCATTTGACAGTGAGAGAGAGAGCACAAGCAGGGGGAGTGGTAGGGAGAGGGAGAAGCAGGCTCCCGCCGAGCAGAGAGCCCAACATGGGACTTGATCCCAGGACCCTGGGATCATGACCTGAGCCGAAGGCAGACGCTTAACTGACTGAGCCACCCAGGTGCCCCCTGTGTAGGACTTTAATGAGTTAACTTAAAATATAAATTTTGAGGACCCTGGGATCATGACCTGAGCCAAAGGCAGATGCTTAACTGACTGAGCCACCTGGGCGCCCCCTGTATAGGACCTTAATGAGTTAATTTAAAATATAAATTTTGGGGGCACCTGGCTGGCTAGCTCAGTTTGTGACTCTTGATCTCAGGGTCATGAATCTGAGTCCCAAGTTGGGTGTAGAGATTACTTAAAAATAAAATCTTAAAAAAAAATGTGTGTGTGTGTGTGTGTGTGTGTGTGTGTGTGTATAAATTTTGATGGCATTGAGGAAGAAATGCTGGATTCCTAAGATATACACAGTTTAGCCACTTGAGTGGCATAAAGGATAAAATTCTAAACCCCAAGTTTGTATTATATATTTTAAGGATGAATCTTTAACTTCATATAAACAATGAATGTACATAATACTGCTGTTAAAAAAGACACAACAGGCCCAAAATGGAGTCTCTTGTGCTAAGCTCCATTTTAAGATTTAATACCTAACCTCACTGCCATTTCAGTCCCTCCCAGGAATGGAATCTTAATTGGTCAGTCTGGAATTTCCTGGTCAGTTCTAGTGAGGTAATCCACCTGACAGACTCCTTTCTTCCCCCAAAGAAAGATGGGGTAATCTGCTTTTTCCTTATCCCTGCCCCCTTCTGCCTATGAGAGCCTTCTATTTTGTTCAGCTCCTTGGAGTTCCTTTCTATTTGCTAGATGGGATGCTGCTCAATCCATGAATCATTGAATAAAGCCAATTTGAACTTTAAATTTACTCAGCTGAGTTTTGTCTGATACTAATTTCATCTTATAGCGAGGATCAGCTGGTTTTTAACACTGATACAATATCAACAATTCTAATCTGCTTTCTTTTCATGTTTATTTCTGAGGTTTTGTCAGGTACTGCTTTTGAGAAAGCCTTCTCATGTCTCAAAAATCCAAAGAACTATTATTAGTGATTGGAAAAAAAATAAAAATGGGACAGAGGCATATAGAAAACCAAACCATTTCCTCCGGAAACAGATGTCCAGTTTTGGATGGTTATGTACAATCCATTTTAAGAGCTGTGTCAGTTTATTCACGTGAATGTGAGGTTAAAAATCATTGACCAAAACAAAGGCACCATAGTTACGGCTACAAGCATACTGAGGTACTGTGACATTAAAAAAACTTAAGACACTGTGATGGGAAACTGCTTCACTCCATGCCCACAAGTCATGCTTCTTTGTAGTTATCCTCTTTTTGTCTCAAAAAGTTATAAACTTTATAATTTCACTATTTCCTCTTCTAGCATTTTGTTTTACTAACATGTGACCAAAGGTTTCTATCATTCCATAAAAAAAATGCAGAGCATTTTGGGCTATGTTAACAATGGAAGCCTGTAAAGTAACTTACTGATTTTGCTACCTTACTTATTGAACTTAATTTTATGATTTATACAAAAGAACATTCCCCCCCCGAAATCATCTTCAAATTTGATATGAAGACCTTAGGGTGGATATAATCAAGGTGATTAAAAATCAGTAAGAAAATGTTTATTATAAATTCATAAAATAAAGGACTTTTTAAACATGAATAATTTTATATGGTAAATACTATTAACATATTTTGGAAAATTCATTTTGTTATAAAATGAATAGCTCCTATGGTAACATGTAAATGTGTTAGTAGTTAAGACAACTGGCTGAAAACAGCAGGAAGTGGAGGAAAACAGGCTTCTAGAATTTTAGTCATCCTAGAGGTCAGTGTTTTTCTGGATAATTTATGGCCATGGCTACATATTCAAAGCCTTGAATGGTAACTCAAGAGCATTCCAGTCGGCACTTCATTCATGTGGTGAAAACTGACGGAGAGACGAAGTTAGCTAGTAGAGATGCCACAAAACCTTATATTCTTAAAAGTTCAAAAGTATAATTTGTAAAAAAGTTGTCACAAAGTAAGAAACAGTGATCTAAACTATTCATAATGAAGGGAACCAGGATTCCTGGATTGTGCAGACACTGAGCCGCAGGGTAGGAATGCATGGATGAACGTACATCTTTTCTGTGCTACCTCCTAACTACTTAGTTCTTGGGACTGCAGAAATGCTCAAACCCATAAATCTCTCCTTGGTGACTTCCTTGTTTAGGCCCTCTTTCCCTTGTGCCTCAATAATAGCGACATCTTAATTCAGTCAAGCAGACACTTGCCAGGAGCCTTCTATAATGCAGGACATCTTGCTAGGAGTAAGCAAGATGAGGAGGAATATCAATTCCTGCCCTTATGTCTAAAATTTGGGATAAAATAAATACCAGGTCCTCCTTCAAGACCAGTGGGTAGTGCTGCGTCTTAAAAAAATTGAGGAAATCCAGGTCTAGTCAACACCCACAGTCCTGTAGGAATTGGTATACAATGCAGAATATTTTTACCAACATTCTGACTGAAACTTTATATACACCCTGTATTAGTGTGCTCAGTCCGTCATAACAAAATACCATAGACTGGGTGGCTTGTACAACAAAAACTTATTTCTCATAGTTCTGGAGGGTTGGAAGTCCAAGATCAAGGTGTGGGTCAATTCGGTTTCTAGTGAGGACTCTCTCCCTGCCTTGTAGACAGCCACTTTCTCCCTGTGTGCTCACAAGGCAGGAGAAGAGAGGGCTTTCTGGTGTCTCCTCATGTAAGGACTCTAATCCTACTAGTAAAGGCTTCACCCCTATGACCTTGTTTAACCTTAATTACCTCCTATTGTCCCTATCTCCTAATACAGTCACATTGGAGGTTAGGGCTTTAACATATGAAATTTTTTTTAAAGATTTTATTTATTTATTCATGAGAGACAGAGAGAGAGAGAGAGAGAGGCAGAGGGAGAAGCAGGCTCCCAAGGAGCAGGGAGCCTGATGCGGGGCTCGATCCCAGGACCCTGGGACCATGACCTGAGCCGAAGGCAGACGCTTAACCATCTGAGCCACCCAGGCGCCCTAACATATGAATTTTAAAAGGACACAGTTCAGTGAATAGCATACCCTCAGAGGCTGCTTTTCCTGGGCCTGGGGGCCAATTGTAGGAAGCCGTGTTTCACACCTCCATCCTCTTTTTCTGACATGCAAGTCGTCTCTGGTCAGCCATCCTTCTCACATTCTTATCCACACATTTTTTTGTCCTATACTCCTTCAGGATAATCCTCTCCAGCTGCCCCCACCCTTGCTAACCACACCCTCGCCAAGCTCCAATGAGACAATATGCTATTTATGTACTTCCCTTATTCCTGACCCACCCTCCATTACATTGTAATAGCTAGAAGAGTATTTCCCATAGTAGTAGTGATCATAGCCCTCATAGAATCCGCTGTAGTGTCTAGTATAGTTCCTTCCAAGTTTTGGTGCTAAAAATAAAAGTGTTGAATTGAGTGCCTGAGGATTCTCTAAAATCATAGTAATTAATAATAACTGCAATGG
Source organism: Callorhinus ursinus (assembly GCF_003265705.2). Lineage (NCBI taxonomy): Eukaryota > Metazoa > Chordata > Mammalia > Carnivora > Otariidae > Callorhinus > Callorhinus ursinus. The sequence goes on along the minus strand of NW_027397063.1, from coordinate 128,887,387 downwards.
CTATTTATTAATGGGCCAATTTTAAATGACTACTTTCATAGTGAATAGGAAAATTATTTTATGTTCAGAAATCTGTGAGAATAATTTGTGTGAAGGCAAGTATGTAAATAGAATACTATGAAAACACTGGGGTAGATGAAAAATAATTTGAAAAGATTGCTAACCCCTGGACATTCATTCAAGACAGACTTGCAGAGTGCTGTTACAATGCCAAGAGCAAGATATCCTGTAGCTAGAGGTACCTTGGAAAAGATATTAGAACCTTATAATCACCAGATGTCAATATTGGCAGATGTACTACTAAACACGGAAGAAAATGGATGTTACACAGAATATATGCAGGGAGCACTTCCACACCACTCCTGTCTGTATAAAGGTTCTGAGGTCTTTCAGAACTACAAAGGTAGTTTCTTCTACCTTACCCTAAGCTGGGCAATCCTGAGCCCACAATTTAAACCGTGTTCCTAGAGGAGATTTTGAGTGATGTGTACCTTATAAAATGTGCATGTGAGTGTGCTACAGTGGATTTTGGTGATGAATAAATCAGTTGAGAACAATGCCATGTTTGAGGGTGATTTGTCTGAAACCAGCTTCTGGAATCTTGCCCATGCAGAGTTCTCCTCTTTCTCTTCATGATCTCTTTGTACAGATTGCTAGGGTTCTCTGAATAGGGGGGTTCAAGGAGACAAGTCACCTTTGTTTGGGGCAGATGGAAGGGCAGTGGAATGTGTTGGGTTCACCTCTTGGGTCTAATGTGTTCAGCTCTTAAGGACCCACACTGGTAAGGGAGTCTGATGACTAAGAAAGAGTGAAGTTAAGTTACATCATGCCCCATTCCATGCTTCTACCCCTTGAATTAACGGTGTTGAGTGTCCTACCCAGTCAAAGGGCTGGACACTGCAGAAATGTTGATAAAAGCATTCTGGACTCCCTATAAGGAGCACCATGTACTCTAGCCACAGGATTGTGTGGGTGGAGTGGTTTCTACTGCAGGATATCCTGGTGGAGCAGGCATCCCCAAGGCAGAGGGCTTCCATCATTAGTCACCGTGGCCCTCATGGTGAATATATGTTCTGGCCACAACTTCTGGTTTTGTGATAATTTGAGTACCATCACACTCTTGTCTTTTAATCTTCTCAAAAGCAGAGGGACTTTCACAATAGCTAAACTATGGGAAGAGCCTAGATGTCCATCAACAGATGAATGGATAAAGAAGATGTGGTATGTACACACACACACACACACACACACACACACACACACACACACAATGGAATATTTGATGCAGCCATCAAAAAATGAAATCTTGCCATTTGCAAGGACATGGATAGAACTAGAGGATATTATGCTAAGTGAGATAAGTCGATCAGAGAAAGAGAATTATTATATGCTCTCACTGATATGTGGAACAAGGCAGAGGATCATAGGGGAAGGGAAGGGAAAAATGAAACAAGATGAAACCAGAGAGGGAGACAAACCGTAAGAGACTTTTAATCTCAGGAAACAAACTGAGGGTTGCTGGAGTGGAGGGGGGTAGGAGGGTTGGGGTGGCTGGGTGACGGACACTGGGGAGTGTATGTGCTATGGTGAGCACTGTGAATTGTGTAAGACTGATGAATCACAGACCTGTACCCCTGAAACAAATAATATATGTTAATTAAAAAAAAAAAAAGCACAGGGACTTTAACCTGAGTATTTTAACTACTCCCTCTTTCTTTCCCTGGCCTTGAGCCTGAACCAGAGTTTGGTAAATGTTTGTTGAACAACCAAGTGACTGAGCTTAAGGCATCAATGTGGTGTCCATGCATAGAAGCCACATCTCAGATGTGTCACACAGAGATCGTGGTTGGGGCCATGTAACCAGGCTGGTAAGAGCTTAGGATCCAGAATCAAACTCCTTACTCTTAAGTAAGTTCTGACCATCCTTACCTGGACAAATCACTTAAACTCTCTGAGCCTGTTTTCTCATCTACAAAAAGCAGATAACATTAGTGTCCACCTCATAAGGTGGTTGAGAGGATTAAATGAGAAAACTAATGAGAAGCACTGAATACAGTGCCTGGTACTCGGTAGGCATGTGCACACAAAGCAGGGGGAGGGGCAGAGGGACAGGGAGAAGCAGGCTCCCTGCTGAGCAGGGAAGCGACATAGGGCTCAATCCCAGGATCCTGAAATCATGACCTGAGCTGAAGGCAGATGCTTGGGTGGCCCCTGGATGGTGATTCTTGAAAGGCAGTATCTTATGGCTTCCCCAGGGGCAACCTATAGGACATTTTCCTTCCCCCTCGAGTCCAGTGATGACCCTGACAACGACCAAGGGCCGCTTGGGCGATGCCTAAGGATCTGCTTCGGTTCAGGCACTGCCCACATGCAGTCTCCATGCCTTGGTGCTAACCGAGATATACTCAGATCTTGGTCTAAGTTTTTTCCCATCATAAAAACATTTGTTTTCATGGGAAGTGAAGTCATTAAATGGTGGCTGGTGAGAACCCAACTGTGGTCATGTGGATTCATAATTAAGACATGAAGTCAGACCTAATTTTTATCTCCTGGGCCACAAATAGAAAATCTACACTGTAAATAGATTGTCTGGGGGTGGGATGACAGCATGGGGGATAATAATGTTATCACTTATTTGACTACTTAAATTACATAACACCTACTGCCTCTATAACTATTTAAAGAATGTTAGACTAGAGAACATTTAAAGAAGAAAACGTCACAGCCATTTAAGAATTTCCTTCTTGGTGTTAAATATCTTTTTCCATCCATTCTTCTGGTTGATTACTACAAAGGCAATGTATGTCACCGAAATGATATATTAAAATAAACATACAATACACATTTTAAAAGTAAAAATTAAAATTTCTCAAAAAGCATTCTACTTTCTATTAGGAAGACCACAGAAGAAATAAGAGGGCTACATTTTTCCCTGATGCCTAGCAGATGAAAGATGATGCCTGTTCCTATGCTCCCTTGTTCTCAAGAGGGTACAGCTCTAGGAATCACCTTGCTGACATCAAAGAGGAGCTGAAGCAACACTTCTTTACTAAAACCCCTTGAAAAAAGTGGAGATTAACTCTCCTTTAATTCTGAAATGTGTTATTTTTATTTCCCAATGAGTTTCTAAGGCCCTGTAAATTAACACAGTACAAGTAAGCAGTAAATACACACATCACTAATTATTCATTAAAAAAGTAATTCCTCAAGACACAGAGGGGGAAACTTCATAATTTTAGGAATGAATCATCGATGACTTGAGTGAATGGAAAAAGCTGATGTTTTGAAACTATAAAGAGGTACAGAGAACATTCACAAAGTACAGTTCTGGTAACAACAACTTACTACAAGTTTGAATAGAATAGTTATTTGTACCTTTCTACCACAACATAAGTTTTTGCCTGGTTTAACATATGGTATTTTGATTCTTATTAGGCAAAAGACATACTAGTCAATTCTCAAGCATTTACTTTACATGAAGGTTAAGACCTGGATAAATTTGAAAATATTAATTAAAAATTACAAATCCTTCAGAAGCTAACTTAAAAGCTTGCCCTTTCATCAGCTAAAATCTAACTTTAGGCTTTCTCATTTTAATTTACTAATATTATTTAAAACAATTTTTAATTATATAAAAATTTTAGATTATTTACTAACCCTTAAAAATTCAAACAATAAAACAAATATAGAAGTAAATCATGAAAATCCTCTCTTACACCTTCAAATTCCAATTCCCCAGAGGGTAACTGCTTTTTAACAGTTTTGTATGTACATTTCTAAAAATTTTCTATGCATTTTATAGTCAAATACGTGTGTGAGGGTGTTTATGTTGTATGACCAGTTTTATTTTTTAATAGATCAAACTACATACTATTGAGGATTTACTTTCTCTCTTTTTCAGGGTTTTTTTTTTTTTATAAGATTTTATTTATTTATTTGAGAGAGAGAGAATGAGAGACAGAGAGCACGAGAGGGAAGAGGGTCAGAGGGAGAAGCAGACTCCCTGCTGAGCAGGGAGCCCGATGTGGGACTCGATCCTGGGACTCCAGGATCATGACCTGAGCCGAAGGCAGTGGCTTAACCAACTGAGCCACCCAGGCACCCTCTCTCTTTTTCAGGGTTACAGAGCATCTATTTAACCATTCCCTAATGATGCACAGTAAGAACTTTCCCAGTTTGTTGCTATTATAAATAATGCTGTGGAGTATTCCTTGTGCCTATATCCTAGAGCACTTGTGAGTATTTTTACAGGATGGATTCCCAAAAGTGAGATTGCTGGTCAGAGGTTACATGCATTTTACATTTTGACAGGTGCTGCCAAATTATCTTTAAGAAAGGTAGTACCAATTATGTTCCTAAAAAGTGTATAAACCTGCCTTTCCCAGCACCCTCCCCAAATAGGATGCTATTAATCTTTTGATTTTTGTCAATCCAGTGATTAAAAAAAGAAATCTCATTTCAGTTGGTACTTACTAGAGTTTGAAGATCTTTTGCTATGTTTCTTGGTTATATTTTGGGTTCTATGCATTGCTTGCTTAGATCATTTTCCCAATCTTTTACCAAGTTGCTGATTTTAACTTGTTGATTTATAGTTCTTCCTCTTTGGGCATATTAACTCTCTGCCCATTATATATATTGTAAGACTGCTATCTGTGAACAACTTATGGTATTTTTGACATATAGAATTAAACAATTTTCACATATTCAAATCTGTTGATTTTTTTCTTTATGCTTTTTTGGGTTTTTATCTTGCTTATTATAAAGGTCTTTCTCCAATGCCAAATTTTACTTTAGAATGTGCATAAGCTTTGGTATGTTTTATTGAAAATATCTTTTTTGAAATATATTTCCACTGGGTATAGAATTCTAGGTTGACAGTTTTTCCTTTAGCACTTTAAAGATGTAGTTTGACCATCTTCTGGTTTGAACAGTTTTTCTATAGACATTTGCTGTCATGATTATCTTTGATTCTTTGTAATAAAATGACCATTTTTTTGGGGGGGGCTGCTTTTAAGAATTTCACTTTATCACTCTTTAGCAATTTGATATGATGTGCCTGGGTGTGGTTTTCTTCATGTTTCTTCTGCTTGAGGTTCATCAAACTTCTTCGATAGGTGTGTTTAAAGTTCTCATCAAATTCAGAAAATTATCAACCATTATTTAATCTAATTCTAACATCTGTGTCAGTTCTGGGTCAGTTTCTAGTAAGTGGTTATGCTCCTTACCATGCGTCATCTTTTCCTGCTTCTTTGCATGATGATAATCTTTGGATTCTAGACATTGTGGATTTTACCCTGTTGGGTGCTAGATATTTTTGTATATTCTTTAAAATTAATTATTAAGTTTTTTATTTTTGAATTCCTTTTTTCTTCTGAGAGAGAGAGAATCTTAAATGGGTTCCATGCCCAGCATGGAGCCCCACACTGGGCTCAATCTCACGACGCTGAGATCATGACCTGAGCTGAAATTGAGAGTCAGATGCTTAACCAATTGAGCCACCCAGGTGCCCTTTATTTTTGTATTCTTATAGACGTTCTTGAGCTTTGTTCTTGGAGACATTTTAGCCCTGTCTAGTTTTGTTTTTATGACCAGGAAGGTAGAGTGCATACTTAGTCTAGGGCTAATTATTTTCCATAATCTAAGGCAACTTCTTCCTGTATATCCAAATGTCCCATGAATTATGAATTTTTCTAGTCTGGCTGACGGAAAAAGGCACTATTTCTTTTAATCCTTTAGAATGGTTCTTATAGTATAAGACCTAAAATTAAGGTCCAGCATTATGTGCTGCCTCAACATCTCAGGCAAACCAGGAAGGCTTCAAATGGCATAACCACACATTCTCTTCCTAACTCTGTTTCCAGGATAAAGGCCCCTACTTGAATAACTCTCTTTATCATGGACACCGGGAATAGTTCCTGCTTATCACTGAATAGTGGAATTCAATTTCCTGCCAGCCTGTGGCATTATTCAAACAAACCAATCACATCCTCCTGCAGGAACCAGGGAGTGCTCTGCACTCTTGAGACTACAAAGCCTGCCTCCCACAGTCCTTGGTTGCTCCCTCTGTTTCGGAGTACAATCCCCATGTGGCCCTGCAAGATGTGTGATGTCCTGCCCCACAAGGCTAAGAATGTAAGCGACTAATAAACTTGTCAATCTCATCTGTCCAGTGTTGTGTGTTGTGTGTTTGGCCAATCCCCATAACCCTGGGGTGGGAATCCATCCCTCACCAAAGTGGCAAAGAGGGGAACAAATCAGTTCCCTGAACTTGGGTGGTTTCCTTGTATGCATGTGATCCATACCCTCGACAATACTTGAGGGGTACCTTCTGCAGATATTTGGGGTTCCCTCTGTGCGTGCAGCTCTCTCCTCTCTGTATTCTGTCTTATCAACTCTCACTGCCTCAATTTTCTTGGACTCAGTTCTGTTTGCTCAACTTAGAGAGTCTGCTGGAGTCCACCCTGGCTCCCTTTCTAGCACCATGGATGGAAACTCTCACAGGGCAGTAGTTTAGGGCCCACTTTGTTTCCTACCATGTATCAGGGATCACTGACCTTTCCTGCCTGAGCCCTGTGTCTTGAAAACCATTGTTTTATATATTTTGTCTCTTTTGATTGTTTCAGGAGGGAGGGTAAATATGGTTGTCCTGTTACTGGAACTGGAAGTTCCTCCCTTTATTTTTTAAAATATTTTTTCTTTCCTGACTTCCTTTTCTGGGTCTCCAGTTAACAAGTATGTTATATAGCCTGATGTCATCTCACAGCTCATTGAGGCTCTGTTCATTTTATTTTTTAGGCTTTTACTTCTCTTGTTTCATTATTGATAGTTTCTATCACCATGTTTACCTTTCTTCTACTGTATGCCATCTGCTGTTAATCCTATCCAATGTACTTTTAACATCAGATGCTGTATTTTTAATCTCTAGAAGTTTCATTTCCATCTTCCTCATACTTTGTTTTTCTCCTCACCATGTTTGTGTTTCCCCCTACCTTCATAAGCATATGGAGTTTATTTATAATAACCGTTTTAGCATTCTTACCTACTAATTCCATCATCTCTGTCATTTCTGGGTCCAGTACTAAGGATTAATTTTCTCCCAGTACAGATTCTATTTTTCCTGCTTTTCAAATGCCCAGTAATATTTTATTGGATGTACAACACTGAATTTTACATTGTTGGGTGTTGGAATTTGTTGTATTCCCTTAAAGAATGTTGTACTTTGATCTAGCATGTATTTATTTAGGCAAAGTGTGATCCTTTCAAGCTTGCTCTTAAAGTTTGTTAGGGTAGGTCCAGAGCAGCCTTTAGTGCAGAGATAATTTATCCCTACTATTAATACAATATTTTCTGCAGATTACATAAATTCCTGCTTATTGGGAGGCCTTTCCCCTCACAGACTTGTGTGAGCTCTAGGAATTATTCAGCCTACTGTTTTGGGCAGATTGTTTCCATGGCCCCAAGTAGCTTTTTCTGACATATGCAGAGATCTAAACTTAGCCAAAGACTTGAGGGGCTCCTTTTTCAGTTTCTGGAGCATTCTCTCTGTGTAGTCCTTCCTCTTGGAGTCTCTGCCCCATAAACACAAGCCACTTGGGTTTTCCCAAACCCCTATCTCTGTCTCCTCAACCCCACAAGACTGCTGGGTGTTCTCTTTGGTTTCTTCCTCCCTGTGCCGCATCCTGGAAACTACCCCTGGGCAGTGAGCTGGGGCAAGTGTGGGGTTCACATTGGTTTCTCCTCCCTCAGGGATCTTGGTCCTGGGCTGAACAGCAGTTCAGTGTCTGGTTTTCTAGTTGGTTAAGGTAAGAGTATAAATCTAATTCTGTTATTTCTTCGTGGCCAGAAGCACAAGTCCACTCTGCTGTATTTAAAAAACATTACAAACAATCCAGATAATAAAGTATATCTAGGTTCAGTAATTAAATTTACTTAAACCTGGCTAAAAATAGCTAGGTTTCACTTCTACCTTAGTTACACATAGTCTCTGAACTTCAGGAGGCTGTCATCCGATATAACATCCTGACAAATTTTAAGCTCTCTTGGGATCTGAGACATATTTTATACAGGGTAAAAGCAAAGGAACAACAAGAGTGGGAGTAAAGGTTTAAAAAGGCTTGGTGACTTGAAATAAGGCAAAGTTTCTTGGGAAATTCTTTGGCCAGATGGGGTTGCATACAGTTTGTGCGTTGTGTGGACTGTGAATAAAGAAGCACGCTTCATTTTATAGATGACAGAAGGTAACATTAAATATTAAAAATTTTTAGATTATAAAGATAGGAGCCTAAAGCAAATTGAAATCACTAAGTCAAGTCTGAATTATAATTCATTTTTCCTTCTAGAAGATACATTCCATCGTATATGAAACTCCAGGGGCACTTGGGTGGCTCAGTCGTTAAGCGTCTGCCTTCGGCTCAGGTCATGAACCCAGGGTCCTGGGATTGAGTCCCGCATCAGGCTCCCTACTCAGTAGGAAGCCTGCTTCTCCCTCTCCCACTCCCTGCTTGTGTTTCCTCTCTTGCTGTGTCTCTCTCTATCAAATAAATAGAAGAAAAAAAATCTTACAAAAAAAAAAAGAAAAGAAACTCCAAACTCACAAAACTATGAATAAGCCATTTAAAACATTTTGTGCAAGAAACAAAATGGCTGTTTTTTTCTTTTTTTAAGACCTCTCAGAGGCCAGGTTCATTGCAACTTGCAGAGCTAATACAGACCTTCAGTTCAATACATCCATACAAGGATACTCCTAGACTTCAAAATGTTTACAGAGGTCTATACACACCACTTTATCTTTACAATAGTGTTGCAAGATAGTCAGGGTCAGAAGTACTATTTTCAATTCACAAATGAGGGCACCAATTTATCTAGTGAGTGAGAGAGCTGGGCAACACTCTTTAAGTTTCTTGACGTCTTCAAAACTCAGTATAATTTAGCTCCTTTGACTTAATCTTTTTTAACATGGCAAGGTACAACCTTCATTGTGCTCATGATCTATCTGATATTGGTCAGTCTAGCAAGGGGCATCATAATGTTTGCTGAAAAGACATATATACATGCAAAGGTATGTCACTACTACTTAGAGAAGTCAGGCATAAATGCAATGAGGGGTAACAGTTTAGAGTTATACAACATAAACCATCTTACACTATAGACTAACTCCAGGGTTTTCTTTATTTATTCTAAAAAATATTTTATTTATTTATTTGAGAAAGAGAGAGAGTGAGCATGAGCAGAGGGAGAAGCAGACTCCCCGCTAAGCAGGGAGCCCACCGTGGGGCTTGAACCCAGCACCACAGGATCATGACCCGAGCCAAAGGCAGACGCTTAACCGACTGAACCACCCAGGCTCTCTGCCAGTGTTTTCATTTAAAGCCTTGCCATCCATACACAGTTCAAAGAAGTTCAGAACATCAAAAAGAAATTATTGTCCTATGCATGTGGTACTGCTTTGGCAATGCTACTTACAGAGCACAGGACTTTAATATAGTTTCCAAACTAGATTTAAAAAAGCAGCTGTTTAGAAAAAAATAAATAGAAAAGCAACTGTTTAACTGGAGGAAGAAGCCATGGCATTAGGAAGGTATGTACTAGCTAAGAATGGCAACAACTCCAACATTACTCACAGGGTTCAGCCACATTTTCAGAGTTGACACCATACGCTTTTGAGAGGTGATGGGCCATTCCTGCCCTGGCACACCAGATGGACAGAAGCCATTGCTTGGCACGTGAAATGAAAGAGAATATTCCAAGGTTATACTAGGCCAACAAACACTACAAGCTAAGTCATATGGTTACAGAGAGAATACTAAATAAAGCTCTCTTAAAATAAAAACAAATAAAAAAAATAGTTTGGATATCCTTTTCTTTCTTTTTTTGAAAACATTTTTCTGGGTGAAAGAAAGGTTAAAAGAAGAGGGAGAGCAGGAGGTGACCAATTAGGATTAAAAAAAGAAAAAGAGAAGCAGCAGCAGAAAAACAAAGAGGCTGAAAATACAGAAAAAGAGGAGACTGGCTAACAGGAAAAGGGAGAAAGGAGAAAGCCTAACCAAGGACAGATACACCACAAAGCTCTGTCCTAAGGAAATAAATATGTGCTGGTCCATTTCAATTTGCCATTAGCTCCAGCTCAGTGACTCTTATGGAGGATAAGGACATGCTTCAGGCTTGAGGGAGGAGTCAAATCAGAGCCTGCGGGGAAGCTGGGGTTTGTACGAATGTACTCTGAAAACACATACAGTAGATCAATTGTTTTTATACTACACACTACAGGAAGTAAAGCAGAAAAGAGTCCCTGGGCTAATGTGGACAGGCCAAAGATGAGTAAGAAAGCACTGCAGGGTCACAAAGGCTGGGAAGCAACTATATGTAAGAAGGTCTAGTCTCTATCTCTTTCAAAAAATGATGTGGAATTACATTCCTTCTTAGATGACCTCCGATGTGGTTCATTCTCTTTCTCTCAATTGCTTCTTCTCTTGGAATTTGTGAAAGAGACAGTCTGGAGAAGGCAGTAATGAACAAGCTGATGTGAGAATGTAAGCAAAAGTCCAGTAGTTCACACTGCTTTGGCTATTTCATTTGCAGTCAGAAGTAAAAATCTAATGCTTCACCTTAAGAGTATCACTATTCCTTCCAGTCTCTACACCTGCTCCCTGAGGATATTAGACAACTACTAACAAAATACAGAGCAGTTTCATTAACAATTCCTCTGTGCAGGCAATACAATGGCACTAAATTCATATCTTTCAATAGTTACCCTGAATGTAAATGGGCTAAATGCCCCAATCAAAAGACACAGGCTATCAGATTGGAAAAAAAAAAAACAAGACCCATCGATATGCTATCTGCAAGAGTCTCATTTTAGATGCAAAGACACCTCCAGATTGAAAGTGAGGGGGTGGAAAACCATTTAGCGTGCCAATGGACATCAAAAGAAAGCTGGGGTGGCAATCCTTATATCAGACAAATTAGATTTTAAACCAAAGACTATAATAAGAGATGAGGAAGGACACTATATTCTACTTAAAGGGTCTATCCAACCAGAAAATCTAACAATTGTAAATATCTATGCCCCTAACATGGGAGAAGACAATTATATAAGCCAATTAATAACAAAATCAAAGAAACACATCGACAACAATACAATAATAGTAGGGGACTTTAACACCCCCCTCAACGAAATGGACAGATCATCTAAGCAAAAGATCAGCAAGGAAATAAAGACTTCAAATGACACACTGGACCAAATGGACTTCACAGACATATTCAGAACATTCCATCCCAAAGCAACAGAATATACATTCTTCTCTAGTGCCCACGGAACATTCTCCACAATAGATCACATCCTAGGTCACAAATCAGGTCTCAACCGGTACCAAAAGACTGGGATCATTCCCTGCATATTTTCAGACTACAGTGCTTTGAAACTAGAGCTCAATCACAGGAGGAAAGTCGGAGAGAACTCAAATACATGGAGGCTAAAGAGCATCCTACTAAAGAATGAATGGGTCAACCAGGAAATTAAAGAAGAATTTAAAAAATACACAGAAGCAAATGAAAATGAAAACACAACAGTTCAAAATCTTTGGGATGCAGCAAAGGTGGTCCTAAGAGGAAAGTATGTAGCAATACAAGCCTTTCTCAAGAAACAAGAGAAGTCTCACATACACAACCTAACCCTACAGCTAAAGGAGCTGGAGAAGGAACAGCAAATAAAGCCTAAACCCAGAAGAAGAGAAATAATAAAGATCAGAGCAGATCAATGAAATAAGAACCAAAAGGACAGTAGAACAGATCAATGAAACTAGGAGCTGGTTCTTTGAAAGAATTAATAAGACTGATAAACCCCTGGCCAGACTTATCAAAAAGAAAAATGACCCAAATAAATAAAATCATGAATGAAAGAGGAGAGATCACAACCAACACCCAAGAAATATGAACAATTAAAAGAACATATTATGAGCAACGATAGGCCAGCAAATTAGACAATCCCATAACCACTAAGGAAATTGAAGCAGTCATCAAAAATCTCCCAACAAACAAAAGCCCAGGGCCAGATGGCTTCCCAGGGGAATTCTACCAAACATTTAAAGAAAAATTAATACCTATCTTTTTGAAACTTTTCCAAAAAATAGAAATGGAAGGAAAACTTCCAAACTCATTTTATGAGGCCAGCATTACCTTGATCCCAAAATCAAAGACTCCATCAAAAAGGAGAATTACAGACCAATATCTCTGATGAACATGGATGTAAAAATTCTCACCAAAATACTAGCCAATAGGATCCAATAGTACATTAAAAGGATTATTCACCATGACCAAGTGGGATTTATTCCTGGGCTGCAAGGTTGATTCAACATCCACACATCAATCAATGTGATACAATACATTAATAAAAGAAAGAACAAGAACCAAATGATCCTCTCAGTAGATGCAGAAAAAGCATTTCACAAAGTACAGCATCCTTTCTTGATTAAAACTCTTCAGAGTGTAGGGATAGAGGGTACAGACCTCAAAATCATAAAAACCATTTATGAAAAACCCACAGTGAATATCGTTCTCAATGGGGAAAAACTGAGAGCTTTCCCCCTAAAGTCAGGAACACGGCAAGGATGTCCACTATCACCACTGCTATTCAACATAGTACTAGAAGCCCTAGCCACAGCGATCAGACAACAAAAAGAAATAAAAGGCATCCGAATCGGCAAAGAAGTCAAATTTTCACTCTTTGCAGATGATATGATACTTTATGTGGAAAACCCAAAAGACTCCACCCCAAAGCTGCTAGAACTCATACAGGAATTCAGTAAAGTGGCAGGATATTAAATCAATGCACAGAAATCAGTTGTATTTCTATACACCAACAAGACAGAAGAAAGAGAAATTAAGGAGTTGATCCCATTTACAATTGCACCCAAAACCATAAGATACCTAGGAATAAATCTAACCAAAGAGGCAAAGGATCTGTACTCAGAAAACTATAAAATACTCATGAAAGAAATTGAGGAAGACACAAAGAAATGGAAAAACGTTTCATGCTCATGGATTGGAAGAACAAATACTGTGAAGATGTCAATGCTACCTAGAGCAATCTACACATTTAATGCAATCCCTATCAAAATACCATCAACCTTTATCAAAGAAATGGAACAAATAATCCTAAAATTTGTATGGAACCAGGAAGACCCTGAAGAGCCAGAGGAATGTTGAAAAAGAAAAACAAAGCTGGTGGCGTCACAATTCCGGACTTCAAGCTTTATTACAAAACTGTCATCATCAAGACAGTATGGTACTGGCACAAAAACAGACACACAGATCAATGGAACAGAATAGAGAGCCCAGAAATGGACCCTCAACTCTATGGTCAACTCATCTTCAACAAAGCAGGAAAGAATGTCCAATGGAAAAGAGTCTCTTCAACAAATGGTGTTGGGAAAATTGGACAGCCACATGCAGAAGAATGAAACCGGACCATTTCCTTACATCACACACAAAAATAGACTCAAATGGATGAAAGACCTAAACGTGAGACAGGAGTCCATCAAAATCCTAGAGGAGAACACAGGCAGCAACCTCTTTGACCTCAGCCGCAGCAACTTCTTCCTAGAAACATCGCCAAAGGCAAGGGAAGCAAGGGCAAAAATGAACTACTGGGACTTCATCAAGATAAAAAGCTTTTGCACAGCAAAGGAAACAGTCAACAAAACCAAAAGACAACCAACAGAATGGGAGATGATATTGGCAAATGACATATCAGATAAAGGGCTAGTATCCAAAATCTATAAGGAACTTATCAAACTCAACACCCAAAGAACAAATAACCCAATCAAGGAATGGGCAGAAGACATGAACAGACATTTTTCCAAAGAAGACATCCAAATGGCCAACAGACACATGAAAAATTGCTCAACATCGCTCGGCATCAGGGAAATCCAAATCAAAACCTCAGTGAGATACCACCTCATACCAGTCAGAATGGCTAAAATTAACAAGTTAGGAAAGGACAGATATTGGTGAGGATGCAGAGAAAGGGGATCCTTCCTACACTGTTGTGGGAATGCAAGCTGGTGCAGCCACTCTGGAAAACAGTATGGAGGTTCCTCAAAAAGTTGAGAATAGAACTACCATACAACCCAGCAATCGCACTACTGGGTATTTACCCCAAAGATACAAATGTAGTGATCCGAAGGGGTACGTGCACCCCAATGTTTATATAAGCAATGTCCACAATAGCCAAACTATGGAAAGAGCCAAGATGTCCATCAACAGATGAATGGATAAATAATGGATATACACATACAATGGAATATTATGCAGCCATCAAAAACCCTGAAATCTTGCCATTTGCACCAACGTGGATAGAACTAGAGGGTATTATGCTAAGTGAAATAAGTCAATCAGACAGAGACATGTTATCATATGACCTCACTGATATGAGGAATTCTTAATCTCAGGAAACA
>NW_027397063.1:128858121-128872834 GCF_003265705.2 Callorhinus ursinus | reverse complement strand
TAAAAAAAAAAAAAAAGAAGATAGTAGGAAGGGAAAAATAAAGGGGGGGAATCGGAGGGGGAGACGAACCATGAGAGACTATGGACTCTGAGAAACAAACTGAGGGTTCTAGAGGGGAGGGGGTTGGGGGGATGGGTTAGCCTGGTGATGGGTATTAAAGAGGGCATGTATTGAATGGAGCACTGGGTGTTATATGCAAACAATGAATCATGGAACACTACATCAAAAACTAATGATGTAATGTATGGTGATTAACATAACATAATAAAATAAAAAAAAACCCAATTCCTCTGTACATAAAGAGTCTTTAAAAGTCAGTGTGATCACAGAGGGATCTCCTCAGTGCTACATGGATGGTGTCAGTGGTCTCAGAAGGTGGTACTCCCTGAAAGGTCACCTGAAGAGGCAATGTGACAACCACATGGGGAATTGTACTAAGACAGAGAGGAGATCAGGGCACCATGGCCTCTAGGCTGAGGGATCCCTCTCAGTGCACAATGGGCAGTCGACATCCTATATAGTGTTTTATGCTGTTAGCAATTTTTTTATTATGTTCAGTTAGCCACTGTATAGTACATCATTAGTTTCTTATGTAGTATTCAATGATTCATTCGTTGCGTATAACACCCAGTGCTCATCACAACACTTGCCTTCCATAGTACCCATCACCCTGTTACCCTATCTCCCCACCCTCCTCCTCTCTGAAACCCTCAGTTTGTTTCCCAGGATCCATAGTCTCTCATAGTTTGTCTCCCTCTCTGATTTCTCCCCCTTCAGTTTTCCTTTCCTTCTCCTATGATCCTCCGTGCTATTGCTTATGCTCCACATATGAATGAAACTATATGATAATTGACTTTCTCTGCTTGACTTATTTCACTTAGCATAATCCCCTCCAGTTCCATCCATGTCGATGCAAATAGTGGGTATTCATCCTTTCTGATGGCTGAATAATATTCCATTGTATATATAGACCACATCTTTATCCATTCGTCTGTTGAAGGGCATCTCGGCTCCTTCCACAGTTTGGCTATTGTGGACATTTCTGCTATGAACATTGGGGTGCATGTGCCCCTTCTTTTCACTACATCTGTATCTTTGGGGTAAATACCTAGTAGTGCAATTGCTGGTTTTTTAACATCTTGAGAAATCTCCCATCAGGGAAACACAAATCACAAAACCACAATAAGATACCACCTTACATCAGTTAGAATGGCAAAAATTAACAAGACAGGACACAACAAATGTTGGTGAGGATGTGGAAAAAGGGGAACCCTCTTACACTGTTGGTGGGAATGCAAGCTGGTATAGCTACTCTGGAAAACAGTATGCTTTCAGAAATTTTTAAAAATGTATTTACTTTAAAAATTTACATAAAGTCCATGCTATGTCATTTGTAAACCAGATACAGGTATTACTGATAATAAATATTATTAGAACAATTCAATTTACCAATAACAAACCTATTATATTAACAAACCACCACATTAAGACATAGATTAAACGAGGACAGAAGTCTAAATTGCAAAATAAGTTAACCATCAAAGCAATAGTATTTAGAGTTTTGAAAGTGGAATACAGTGAGGATCTAAGAGAATTACATGAACCCCATACTCAGCTACTTAATAATCTCATCACTTCTACATATTTTAAGTGATAGATAAGACACCTGTGGCAAATGCCTACCTGGGAATAACACCTGAAACCTTTGTTTGTGTGGAGAACAAGAGACTACAGAATAGCTGGACAACAAACACAGGAAAAATAAGTCTTCTTGTTGGAACTAAACTGCTTAGAGGAGCCTGACACAGTTATGTCTCTCCTGACAGAAGCTGTAAATAAACCCAAACAGTGAGTGCTATGGTAAAAAAAAATACTATAGAAGGAAAGAGGACTAATTTTAAAAGGTGACAAACTTACTAGTGGTCCTAAGCTTTTGTAAAAAATGAAAGGAAAAAACAAAAAAACCCAAAACATTGGGATAGGTTATTTAGGGGAATAGGAAAGACCTTGACCTAAAATATACAATTTTTGCATAATTCTATCCCTATCATTAAAAAAAACCAGTCTTTTTATTCTAGAATGGGAAAAAGTAATCTTTTAGTCCTTTTTCACCATTGTAATCTTTATCTTTTAATCATCTTCATTTAAAAAATAATAAAAAAAGTTAATTAAAATCTAGACTTTTTGGCTCTTCAGAAATTCCTCAAGTAAAGGAAAGAAAGATAGGCTTTGAATAACTCTTTGGGAAAACAATTTTGAGTGAAATACACATTCCCATGTGAGGAAAGAATGGTACCTATTTATATTGAGGGTGCGCTTCACTTTTCAATTTCTTATTCGTGCTTTCAGAGCCTTCCATTGACAACAAGAGAAGAAACACGTAGCTTCAACAGCTTTATCCAGTCCCCTAAATAGCATCAGATGCCAAAGACTCGAAGATACGTCACGGGAGAAAAACATCTCTAATACAGTTTGCTATATTTTAAACCAAGAAAGACAATCATTAATTGATTTTAGTGGAGGAAGAGGGCAGTTTTGGGAGAATGTAGAAACTGGTAAGTACTGATCTAGTCCATCCATTTCCTTATTAGTGTTTCTCTAAACAAAAAAGAGGTCATTGGTGATTTCTAAAAAGGAAAACCCCAAAATGACATTTTCTAAAAAGGTAAATTGAAGAACATTTTCATCATAAATTAATATATACAGCAGCTTTATAATGAGATCAACTTCCAAACCAATAAATTAGAGGTTACTGTTGCAGGGATAGCAATAGACTTTTTAACAGAAAACTGGTAGCAACAGCTAATCCCCATGTCTAGATTTATATTAATTAAGGGGCTATAAATATGCATAGGGAAATGCTAAGGAGAAGTGGGTCAAAGCCAGGGCTAAACACTGAGGTCAGTGTGTCTAAATTTACACCAAGATTATAATGAGACAAACTTAACTGACAAATACACTCTGATGAGTCCCATCAAATTTGAGTTTGCAGAGCAGAGTCTCAAATGAAAATTAAGTACTTAATCTTTAAAGGATAGTTGATTTAAGAGAAATTTAATAAGCATGTATTATTTTTATGAGAAAAACTGGAGTTATTTCTATTTTGAAAAAAAGAAAACCCAATATTGAGACATTATCAAGGAGTACACCTAGACCCTTTTCTCACCTTTAAGATATCCTTGCTCCACCATGAAAACTATGAATATGCAACATAGCCAGAGTTCCCCAAATGCAACTCCCATATATAAATCAATGGCTTCTTTGTCTAGTATAACTGAAACTTTAAATCACCTTTCCAGAGAATTAAACAAACAAGCAAATGAAAACCTCCCCCAAAGAGTAACCTGTCACTTACAAACTTTTACCAAGTTGGACACAGACTATTTTGAACTCAGATGTGATGAATCCCAACTTGATGCTATCCACAATACTCTGAATGTGAATCCACTGAAAGGATGCATTTTCTGCAGGAATGGAACCATTCTGAATAAGGCTAATGTTAAAATATACCATCCCTATCAGACCCTTGCCTAGATAAAAATGTATACATTTCTCAGATAGATGAATCCTCCTAGAGAGGACCAGGGGTGGCTAGCACTCTTATGTGCCTTTCCCCCCATGTAGCAGGATTATTTATTATTCATGCACTGTAGCTGAGTGATCTTTTTGAGAGTCTTTCTTATAAAAATCTAACTCAAAGTTAGATAAACCATAAAGGCATCTCATCTAGGTCTCCATTTGTCCTAACTTCCCTTATTTGAATTAGACTGTATATGAACATGTTTTCATCATGGGAGACAGTCTAGACAGAAAGTCAGTCACTGGAGTACAAGTGTGGCCACGATGCTCTGAATAAAAGGTTGTGCACCTAACTGATGTGAGCAGTTGCCCCATAAGGTAATACCTATACCTGCCTACAGGCACTCAGGTATATAGGTTTTTGCAGGCTGCCCTCAGCATTTGAGTATCACAAAAAATATGACTTATTTGGGGAAATGCTCTCAGAGGAAAGGCAGTTCTGAATTAGGGGGAAAATATCCTTATATTTTCAAGAAAAGATAAATTAGGGCATTCAATATTCAAGCTTATAAGTGCTTTATTTGGCAATAGGTTTCTCCACAGGATACTTAAGCAGGAAGTTCTTCAAATATATCTAAAGCATTCTGATTTATGATTTTTT
Organism: Callorhinus ursinus; assembly: GCF_003265705.2. Lineage (NCBI taxonomy): Eukaryota > Metazoa > Chordata > Mammalia > Carnivora > Otariidae > Callorhinus > Callorhinus ursinus. The sequence goes on along the minus strand of NW_027397063.1, from coordinate 128,868,654 downwards.
TTCCAGGAACACTACCTGTCATGGAAAGAAATATGGCTGTAGTTTAAAGGAACTCCAATGCTGCTTATTATGCAAATTCCTCACCAATTTGACATGATCAAAAGTTCAACACCTATAAGAAGCATTAAGCTCCAGGATCTCTTACAGGACAAATATAAGGAGTAGGAAAAAAGAAAGAAGTTATTGCTGTTGTGTAGGGATAATTAGTCTGACATGTCAAAAGCATCTTCTTTTTTAAATAAGAATTATTGTGACTGTTGTTACTGGAAGCACCCTGCCCAGGCCAGATACTGAATGGAAGGCATTTAGAAAGTAAGGAAATGTAAAGATAACTGCTTGGTAATTAAGGGTCTCAGACTCAGACACTGGTAGGGTTACATTAATTCTACATATTTCCATAATTATAATATTTCTCCCAAGACACAGTATGATCTCAAATACCCAAATTAAAAAGGCAACATGTTATTCAATCATCCGGTGTTTTGTCCACACAAGTAAATTCCTGGACAATTAGAGGATTTTTATTATGTTGTTTTAGAACTCTCAAATTTCCATATTAAAACACTATAGTGCATTGTTATGATTTCAAATATATATTATTTAAATGTGTTATTTAAATAATTTATTTTCATTTCTCCTTAAAAAAGAAAACCAAGACTACCAGTAGCCTACTTTCCACAGCAACACATTCTGCACATTTCAGTAACAAATATTAATAGTAATTCTAATGCAGCAACCTATTCTGAAGTTTACTGTATTATCTCTTTTAAAAAGGGTTGCCATGAAAGTTAATAGTATGAAGCAATATTATCTAAGAATATTTAGTCTGTCTGAAAAAAGTCCTTGATAACCTATAAAAATACCCAAACCTTAAATAAAGGTAAGTTTTGAAGCTGACTGAGGAATACATTAGGGTTCATTATAACCATTTTCTCTATTTTTTGAATATGAAAAGTCCACTTCCTCTCTGTCCTTGGTAAAGCAGAGTCTAAAGCCATCTAGTGTAAACATTTTACTAGTATTTCCTACATGTGCTTAAACATATTAGGTCTTCACTTAAAATTTCCTACAACTCATTAAAAAATTACTAACCTGGTTGACATCCTAATTATACTGAGTTGGTAAGATTTTAGTGCTGTTATAGGACACACCAATCAAAATCCTACAAAGGATGAGTGGACAACTCTATAGTGATAAAAAGCAAAGCAAAACAAAACAAACCCAGAAAAGATAATATATCGCCACCCTAGGGATTCATCTTCCTGCTTTAAGAATGCTGGTAGCATAGCTATTACCTGGTTCAGAGCTATTTCCTGGGTCAGAGGTAAGGAAATGAGAAAAATAAACACAAGCATGATAAACACAAAGTTGTATTTTCTTCTTTACCAAAAGGGAGCAATTTCTCCAATGCCCCTCCCCCCTTTTAAGATTTTATTTATTTGAGAGAGAAAGCATGTGTGTGTGTGTGTGTGAGAGAGAGAGCGCGCACACTCACAAGCAGGGGGAGCAGCAGAGGCAGAGGGAGAAGCAGGCTCCCCGCTAAGCAGGAAGCCTGATGCAGGGCTCCAGCCCAGGACCCCAGGATCATGACCTGAGCCGAAGGCAGATGCTTAACGACTGAGCTACCCAGGCACCCCTAACAGGCACATTTTGAATGCAACCCATATAACAGCAAATAAGGTATAGTTTTTACCATTTTTTTTTTAAAGAATTTTATTTATTCATTTGAGACACAGAGATACAGAGAGAGAGAAGAGAAAGCATGAGCAGGGAGAGAGGCAGAGGGAGAGGGAGAAGCAGGCTCCTTGCTGAGCCAGGGGCCCGATGTGGGGCTTGATCCCAGGACCGTGGGATCATGACCTGAGCTGAAGGCAGACGCTTAACCGTCTGAGCCACCCAGGCGCCCCTAGTTTTTACCATTTTTAAAAGAATCAAGCTACCAAGGAGATATATTTAACTAAGAAAGTAACAAAGTTTTTGTAGGTCAGCATTTTTGGACAATGATATATCAAAAAAATAATAAATAGCTAATATTCTTTTTAACCTAGACAAATTGGATGTTCAGGAAAGATATCAAACTGATTGTTATGTTAAATAAAGACTTCCTACAAAAGAAATATCAAGGTTGATTAGGACACCTGCTTTGTCATGGAGTCATCTCTCCCCTGCATCATGAAGCCACCAATTCCTTCCTGGCAACTCTGACTCAACTTCTTTTTACTTGATTCATTACCTGGCAATCCAAAACCTAAACCCATAGTCAGATAATTTTAGCTTTCTTTTCTCATTCTGTGTTTTCTAGAAAATCATGATACTTTGATAAAGTACCATAAAACTGGATCTTTTAGTTTACATTATTATATACTAGTATCCCTTGTAAGACAACTAGAGTTCCTTTCTACAGAATGACAAGGTAGGGAAACACATTTATAAATATACAGGTAACCAGAATTAAAATCTTTAAAAAAAAAAGTATCATTTATTTATTTCTTTTAGACGTGAGGGAGGGGGGAGAGACCCATTAGCAAACAGGGGGAGGGGCAGAGGGGGAGGGAAAGGGACAAAGCGGGAAGGAGAGGGTTAAGCAGACTCCACACTGAGCGTGAAGCCCAATGTGGGCTTAATCCAATGACCGTGAGATCATGACCCCAGATGAAATCCAGAGTCAGATACTCAACTGACTGGGCCACCCAGGCACTCTGATACTTTGCTTTTTTCAAACCAAATGTATGATGGTACAGAATCATTTCTGTGAAACTTCTTTAATTCACAAAACAGAAATGTTCTTCCCCTTAATGATGTGTATTCCCTGATTTTATTCATCCTTTCAATGAATCTTCAGTTCTCTAGGGCCTCCACACCATAGATGACATATTCCAAGTACATCTGAATGAGCCTATGGGAACGTGTGATGCAAGAGGGGGCAGTGTGCCAGGATTCTACAGATAATACTAAGTTAGAACGCAAAGTCCTTTACACATTTTTTTGGACTTTACTTACTCTCCTGGTTTTTAAAATACCGGGTAGATTGACTACCTACATATACATATAGCTTTTCTTTACATAAGGTGTCAGAGAAGTTAAAAGACTATGAGTTATAGCCTATCCACATCCATATTTGGAAAGTACTGATTAGAATGACTTCTGGAATCTATCAATGTGACATTTTAGAAGAGAGCCAATTCTTCACAAAGAGAACAGCTTGAAGTTAGCTTTATGTTGTACCATATATTTCTACTTCATAATTTTCTCACTTTAAAAAAAAAGTCATAGGCATTAGGAGAAACCTTATGTCTATGCACCCATATTAAATGTCTTTTTTAGAAAAAAATTTTTTTGCATTCCTGCTAAGATAGCCAGCTTTGAAAACAGGTAGGCTTATCATTTTTACAGCTTTATCTGAATTTCAGTTAAAGAAATTGTTCTTTGCCAGTTCTCAAGTGTAGTAGAATAGGATGTGTAGAAGAAGCAGGCAGTAAAATCCTCTTAAAAGTCCATTTATGTACCTTTCATCAGTCTAACAGCTCACGAGTTTAGTGTAAATTATCTACACAAATATGCCTGTGTTGAAATAATTAATTCTACTTTATGGTCTCCATCCCCTAGCAGTCACTATCAATTATAAAATTTTCACGTTGGTAACACAATTTATTATGCAATCATAACCAGGTCAAAGACAAGCAATTAATAACAATCAAAGTTAGGTATCTGAGACAATTTATGGATAAGGATTGTATCAGTTGGTTAAAAAACAGGCAATGAGTGATCTGAAACAAAGGGCTGGGACGTTGGAGACTGAGGAAGAGGCCATTCTCTGACCTTTTCCAGAACACTATCAAAGAACCATTGGGAGCAAATTCCTCTTTCCATTTGCTCGTCCGTTTGGGAAGAATAAAGCTCTTACCAACGAAGCTGCAGCTGTGCTCACCCTTGGCTTAATCACTGTGTAAGGCTGAGGGTCAATTAGCTGCCATTCTTAGTTCTATTTGTTGTTCTAATAAAGATACACATAAATATAAGACTGGGAGTAACCAATACTTGATTTTCATTTGGAAGGTGCTGGGGGATAGGGGGAAGAGCTCATCCATCTTGAGTGTTGATGTCTGTGGGTATGCTCAGAGCATTTTCATTTGACCTGGTCTGTACAGTTTTGCCTATTTGAAGAGTGGTCAACAAAGACTTCATGGTTGTATGAAAGTAGGACCCTGATGGCCCAGGCTGAACCATGAGGCAGCTTTTAGTTTAAAGGCAGATGACAGGGAAATGAAATACACAGGGCAAAGGTCAGAGCCCAAAGGCTTCCCTCACAGAACAAAAGAGTCAAATTACACACCTTTTACAGATTACACTGCTGCTCATCTTTGGCAATTAAAAATAAATCCTTATTATGGAAAATTTCAAACATATTCAAAGGTAGATCATTATAATGAACCCCCCACCATGTACCCATCACTCATCATTCAACACTTAAAATGGTCAATCTCATATCTTCCACATCCCTATCTACTTCTGATCTTTCTGGATTATTCTGAAGCAAATTCTAGATATCAAAGGACTCTATCTGCAAATAGTTCATTTTTCTAAAAGGTAAGGACATGTAAAAAAATTCATAATCAAATTTCTTTTATTATGCCTAAAAATTTCTGGCAATAATTCCTTAGTATCAAGTGCTCAGTTTTCAAATTTCCAATTATCTCATAAAAGTCATACATTTGGGGCATAATTTTTTAATGATACAGTATCAGAATTACATTCAGAATAAAACAAGCTTTTAACACTTCAGATAGCAAAAGCAGTGGAGTAGAAAAGTAGAACTGAGATAAATAAAATAATGCCAGATGACATCCAGATTTATATACTTTTCAGAAAAAGAAGAGAAAAAAAGATTAGAAGTATTTCTGAAAATTACTCTGTAAATAAAGCATCTGAAATAGGGAAACTGTTGACCTGCTTGTTTTATCTCATAATTGTCAGTGTTCTCAGGATAGTTCATTTTATATGAGGCAAAATACCCATTACTTTTAGGTCTGAAGACGGCAAGATAAGCATATTTTAAGTAATAAAGAGACTTCATACAAAGAATGTGATAAATATCTAAGAGTTTAAAAAAGTAACCACAGGCGCGCCTGGGTGGCTCAGTCGTTAAGCGTCTGCCTTCTGCTCAGGTCATGGTCCCAGGGTCCTGGGATAGAGCCCTGCATCGGGCTCCCTGCTCAGCAGGAAGCCTGCTTCTCCCTCTCCCACTCCCCCTGCTTGTGTTCCCTCTCTCGCTGTGTCTCTCTCTGTCAAATAAATAAATAAAATCTTTAAAAAAAATTAACCACAAAAAAGCAAAAACAAACTTCAAAAGATAAATCAAATAGGACAGAGCTTAAATTTTGTATATACTTGAAAAGAGAGTATTGACAAATAAGAGCATTCCATGAAAAATGGAAATCTGATTAGTACTTTTAAACTTCAGCCATTCACGGATTAAATCATGTTCACCAAGGAGGACTAAATTCCAAGAGCCTGGAAGGTTGGTCCTGGCCTTTTGAGCTTATCATCCTCTACTCCTTTCTGCTGCCACTCTGTTCCTCAGCAGTATGACACAGCCAAACTGGTAGCCAGGTGATGCCTGACAAATAAGAGTGCTCTGGGCAGGCTCAAACAGCATCACTGTGAAGTGCGAACAGGCCTATAAAGGCAGCAGTTAGACCTACCTAGACTGCTGCACTGGAACAGAATGATTATCACTGGTGCACCCGTCCACTGGCTGGTAACTGTTGGACATTTTGCCACCCGAGAGATAATCCTTCCTAGGAAATAATGCAATAGGGACTACTAATTCAAGGTTAGGCTTTCTCCAGAGTTTAAATCCAGGAGTGTCAGTGCTGAGGTGGTGGTGTTTAGAGATTATTCAATTATTCTCTTCTCTCAATTAAATTCAACTGAGTAGGGATTTATCAGCCACTGAATGTATGGCTATTTGGAGTCCTAAAAACTCTGGGAAATGACATCAACAGCAGTCCATGACTGTTTACAAAGGGCTTGCACATGTACCTCACAGGAATACCATGATTTAGGTAGGGCTGACGATTATCTCTGTTTTGTATGAGAAATCGAGTCTGAGGAAAGTTAAGTGACAGTACAAGTCACACAACTAACAGTGGAGCTGATATTAAAATCTGTAACTGCTGACTATAAACACCATGCAGTAAGGATGTGCAGCCTCACCCTCAAATATTTAACATTTATGAATAGCCCAAAAATTCTTAGAAGAGACAAATGCAAATTATGAGAAAAGTATGAAAATTGATTAAAAAATCAGTTTATGTGGGGAGAAGTGTGAGAAAACTTTTAAAATTGGTTAAATTTATATCCTTATGCAAAGCCTACTTCGCAACTAATAGCACTCTCATGTTAAAATAGCTCTATAGATTCAGTATAGGAAAATCTTATTTATTTGTATTCTATCAAACTTATATGTGTGATAATTGAAGATAAGTTTAGATTGAAGCTTAACTTAAATCCGAGGGGGGAAATCTGCAGATCAGAAGTGACCCAGAAAAGAATGTGAAGTAAATCCATTGAAAAAATGGGCATTTTGACTTGTTTAACATAAATCTTTTCAAGACTCTAAAAGTGTGAACACATGTATAGATGATGTGCCAATTAGGAAATGTTCTTATACATGTTTAAAACATTTAGTCCATTGGCATGTATTTTACAAACAATATTCTATTCTTTTATCAGATGGGCTATAACTAATTGGTAAAACTTAAGGTTTTATCTTTAGGCTTATTCTTTACTTTTTCTTTATCCTTTAGGCTTATTCTTACTATCAATAGCATTATTTTCAAAATCTATTTATTTATTTGATTTTGCTTTAGCCATGGTGAGTGATTTTATTTTTATTCTTTTGCAGAATGTATCTGTAATTTTCTGAGACACAGCAAAAGAGAACTCTAATTTACTGAACAGAAATCTTTTTGATTGCTGAGAGAAAGCTTTGGTGGGATAAATGTATTAAGGGGGGATTACCTGTACAGAGAACAGTTTCCCACATATGAGCTGATTCAGAGATAGGCCCATTTTAGCTGACTGGGAGACCAAGCAGGCCTGGCTACCACTGGGATAAGGAATGCCTCTTAGCATGGAGCTTTTTCTCTAAGTGTGAAGCTATACCTTCTTCCATGTGCAAGTGAGGATATTCATCTAGTGCTCAGAAGTGCCTCATAAATAGTATGGTCTCAAAAGTTTCTTTCTTTTCTCCCCCTAGTTTTATTGAGATATATTTGACATAAAACACCACTAAGTTTAAGGTGTACAGCATGATGACCTCATGTCAAAAGTTTCCTGAATAAGTGACTTACTTCTCAAAATAAAATTTTCTCTGAAAATACCACTCCCCTCTAAATTTCAGCAAAGCCCTGAAGTACTCTTTTGGGAGTGGGGAGGCAGATGCAGTTCCATGTCCACCATTTCCAGGAGGACTACCTGGTTTAGGCCTCATATCACACAAAAAATGTCTTTTGATGACATTACCTCTAAATGAAGTTTTACACAGTCATAACAGACAAATGGGATTGAAATAGGAATGAGACAGAACACAGTATTTGTCATTCAGTTTTAAATTAGTGCAGCATTATTGAACTTCACTATCTGGGGTAGAAGTAGGAAATAATTTTAAAAACATAATGATCTTGCACAATTACATTTTATTTTCCTTTTGGTTGAAGTATTTTTATATATCCTTATTTTAAAAAGTTTCTACTATTGAAAAATAACACACAGAATTTGAACGGATAATTTATAATTATAATTTATGTTTTATAAACAAGCCAGGAGCCTAAAAGAGACCCTGATTCCCCTTTGTCATTTCTCTCTTGTCTAAAACTTCACTTACCTAGTGAACAGAATTTATTCCTGAACGTGGAAGACAGAACCTCAAGAAATATTAACACTACTAATTAAATACTCAAAGAAGAGTTTCTCATTGAAAACATCAATGAAAACTCTGTAGCGACCTTTGGATTTTTGTAGTTTCCAAAATAAACCCAAATATGTAAAAACTTGGCAGTTGGTCTTCTGGTTAAAAGAAGCTGGTCAAAGACACATAATCACACATCTAGGACAACACAGAAAGTAAGAACTTTCAGCATTAAGCACACCAGTAAAAGCCACAAAGGCTCAGCCATAAACTCTCCTTAGTTTTCCTGGGAAGATGTACTTCCTAGTTGAGGACCATTCAGCTTTTTTGTTCTATTAGCTTGAAAGGACGCATGGTTATTAAAATGCCAACAAGGTCATGTCTGCATGGTACTGCTTGGTTGTTATCAGATTTTAATAGCCTACATTTCTCAAATTAACATCTTCTGGTAGGCATCTAATTAAAAATTAAGCCATTCAATTTGAATTTTTATTATTATTTGGCATTACATTTGTAATGCATTCTTTAAATGCACTTCCCGATTCAAAATGATTTTTCATTACTTTTTATCACACTCTGCTTTTTCCTTCTTGGCAAATAATAGGTCTTAAAAAGACTAATGAGAAGACCCACTTAAAAAGAAAGCAGTTACACACCATGGAAATTTAAAATCAATAATAATAATAGTAAAGTAGCAGTAGTAGTGGTGGTGGCAGTAAACAATTCACTAAGGTCTGACATTTAAGTCGAATAGACTTGAATTCAGTATTGGACTTAAAGTCTCTTACCAGGGTTGCAATCTGTAAGAAGCGAGCAGATGGAGAGGAGAACTTTAGAAATGGTTAGGGCTGGACTCCAGTTGTCCTTTAGGATGTCCAGACAGATGACGCCCTGGCTGTTAATATTACAGTGATAGATTCTTGTTCGGAAGGTAACCTAGAAGAAAATGTAAAGTTGTTAAGAACAGACATACTTTTTATTAAATAAAATAATCCAAGGGTCGCTGGTTGAACCATATACTTAAATTTTCCTTAGGCACATGAAAAGAATCAATAAACAAAATCATTATTTTAGAATTTGTTATTATGGACACAGAGAATTAAACCCCAATAACGAAATCATGTCCTTTTGCTTTTGATGAAGGGTCCGATTACTTAACTAATGTTCTGGGGACTGAATTTGCTGCAATTGTAGGAATGTTCGTAAGAGAAAAACTGTGACTTCTAAAAACATTTCAAAGAAAAAATTTCAAAATTAAAAATTTCAAAGGAAACTTGTTGGAGTCCACTTGTTTTAAGGATTTTGTATATTTTAAAGTTGAAAACAGCATGGGAATACTATAAAAAGAACATATTATTTGTCATGGTTTAAAAACATCAATTAGGCATGTATGTAAATAATATACGTAGTTTATAAAAATATTACAGTTTATGAACCTTTTCCTCCTTAAATTCTGTATCTTGAATATAATATTAGCATAGCCTACCTCTGTCCTATGATAGCTAGATCACCACTGCACTTTGTTTAGGTATAATTTTGAAACATGTTTATAACATTTTTAAAGAACTTCAATTCAAAAGTTAAGTCTAAATCAGTTTTATAACCCTGGTAAAACTCTGTTTTATAAAAGTCTGAGATAAGCAATAATAAGATCTTAACGATATTTATTAATATCATGTTTATAAGTATTCTCAAAATTTAAGTTGAAATACAAAAAAATCTTGGTGTGTTAAAGACCAGTCTTCTGGTTCCCTAAGTTCAAAATGGCGATGAGCCAAAAAATACATGGCAGGTTTTGTTGCCACCTTCCCAGGGCATCCAGCATCCACTCAAACATCAGATTTACTTAATTTGTAAACTCAAGACTCAGAAAGGACAGACAGATCCCATCTTCTACAATTAGTGAACAACATAGTACCATTCTCAGGCTAGATTAATACTTCTAGTAAGAACTGTACTATTGGTGGGAATGCAAGCTGGTGCAACCCCTCTGGAAAACAGTATGGAGGTTCCTCAAACAGTTGAAATTAGAGCTACCGTTCGATCCAGCAATTGCACTACTGGGTATTTACCCCAAAGATACAAATGTAGGGACCCGAAGGGGTACATGTACCCCAATGTTTATAGCAGCAATGTCCACAATAGCCAAACTGTGGAAAGAGCCAAGATGCCCATCGACAGATGAATGGATAAAGAAGATGTGGTATATATACACAATGGAATATTATGCAGCCATCAAAAGGAATGAGATCTTGCCATTTGCAACGACGTGGATGGAACTGGAGGGTGTTATGCTGAGTGAAATAAGTCAATCAGAGAAAGACATGTATCACATGACCTCACTGATATGAGGAATTCTTAATCTCAGGAAACAAACTGAGTGTTACTGGAGTGGTTGGGGGTGGGAGGGATGGGGTGGCTGGGTGATAGACATTGGGGAGGGTATGTGCTACGGTGAGCGCTGTGAATTGTGCAAGACTGTTGAATCACAGATCTGTACTTCTGAAACAAATAATGCAACATATGTTAAGAAAAAAGAAAAAGAAGAAGATAGCAGGAGGGGAAGAATGAAGGGGATTAAGTCAGAGGGGGAGACGAACCATGAGAGATGATGGACTCTG
>NW_027397063.1:128774046-128858021 GCF_003265705.2 Callorhinus ursinus | reverse complement strand
AAAAAAAAAAAGAACTGTCCTAGGGCATCTGGGTGGCTCAGCTGGTTAAGTGTCTGTCTTCAACTCAGGTCATGATCTCGGGGTCTTGGGATTGAGCCCCATGTCTGGCTCCCTACTCAGCGGGGAGTCTGCTTTTCCCTCTGCCCCTCCCCCACTCATGCTCATGCTCATTTCTCTCTCTCAAGTAAATAAATAAAATCTTAAAAAAAAAAAGTGCCCTTTTATGAACATGTCAGACCTTACAGATAACTTCAACATTCCTTCTACACAAAGACATTCCAAACACCTAGCAATGACGAAGAAAATATAACATTAAAAAAAAAAGCATAGCTGAATTTGCACAGAGAATCCCCAGAGGGCAGAAATGAAAACCCAAAATTATAGTAAGTACATGAGCTGACAGTGTAGCTACCAGGGGTTGGACCTAGGGAAGAGGGAGAGGGTGAAGGATAGTAGCCAGTCTGGATAAAACGGAGGCTTGGGTTTTGATGCCCTCATGGAGAAAGGTGAAACCTTAGGTCTACATGTGGCAAGAGGCTGGAATTGAGAGCCCTTACATAGATTAGGACACTTGAGCAGCTAGTCTTTTAGTAAATGGATGGACTTGAAAAGATAATGCCTTCTGGGAGAGATAGCAAAGACACTTGCTAGAGAAAGCCTAGGCTCTGAAGTGAGGAGAAAAATGTTTCCCCTGCATTCTAAATCCTGGGCATATATACTATGCAAATACCAACTGAAAAAGAGCTTAAATGGCTATATTGCTATCAGATCTATCTATCTATCTATCTATCTATCTATCTATCTATCTATCTATCTATCTATCTATCTATCTATCTATGTTGAAGGCAAAATGAATAAAGATGATTGCTGCATTATGATAAAATGAACAATTCATCAGAAAAATACAACAATTCTGAATCTGTTGTACTTAACAAGATAGCCAAAAATATAAAAAGTGAAACTTAGTAGAATTATAAAGAGAAAATGATACATCTACAATCAGAGGGATATTTTGCTGCAGTAACTGAAGTCATGCAGACCAAAATGTAATAAGGATACTGAAAATAGGAAGAAGCAAATTAACAAAATGAAGGGATTGAACGAAGATGAAATTCCACACTCAACAAAGAATATATATTCTTTTCCAAGCACATAAGAAACGTTTATAAAAAACTGATCACATGCCATGCCACAGAGGAAGCTTAACATATTTCAAAGAATTGTTAAGACCACAAAGATTCTCCATCAAGTGTTTGGGGAACTGAAAAACACATTTTTCAAATAATTCTTGGATCAAAGAAAAAGTCTGAGGTAAGCAATAATAAGATCTTAATGATATTTATTAATATCATGTTTATAAGTATTCTTAAGATTTAAGTTGAAATATAAAAAAATCTTGGTGTGTTAAAGACCAGTCTTCTGGTTTCCTAAGTTCAAAATGGCGATGAGCCAAAAAATACATGGCAGCTACATTTATAAATGAATGACAGTGAAATGCTGGATTGCCAATACCAAACTTTGAGATTTGGCTAAAACAGTTGTCAAAAAGAAATCTATAGTTTCAAATACATAAAGTAGAAAGGAGGAAAGACATTTAATGAGTGTTTAAGGAAGGAAAAAGAATAACAGAGTTAATCCCATAAAAGTAGAAAGAAATGCATGAGCAGAATTTAATGAAATGGAGAATACCCAGTAATATTAAAATTCTGCAGAGAAGTCCGAGTGCCTGTTCCTTTAAGTGCTAGATGAAAAGACAAAATTTTTATGACCCAATGTAAATGATGAGTGGCTTTTATATACAATGTTTTAAAAACCTATCAGATACTGATTGGCTATTTGGAGCTAGTTAATCCTCAAAATAACTCAGAGGTAAGTAGTATTATTGTGCCTACTTTTAAAATAAAGAAACTGTAACTCTGTGAGGTGATGGATGTTAACTAAACTTACTGTGGTAATCATTTTGCAATACATACATAAATCATTATGTTGCACACCTAAAATAAATACAATGTTCTATGCCAATTATATCTCAATAAAATGGCAGGAAAAAAAAATAAATGAAGGCACTGAGGGGTTAAAGAACTGGCATGTGGTTGCACAGTTGGTAAGTGGAGGAGCCAGAATTTGAACACAGCTTTGTTGACCCAAAACCTCACACTCTCCTACTTAGCCTCAATGCCTCCGTTCTTTTTTTTCTAACTTTTAATTTTGAGATTATTATAGATTCATACCGTGTTGTAAGAATAATACTGATGGATCATATATGTTCCTCCATCCACTTTCCCCCAGTGGTAACATCCTGCAGAACTGTAATATGGTATCACAGGAAACACACTGATATAGTCCGCTGACCTTTTCCACTTATCACCAGTTTTATATGCACTCATGTACACCTGTTTCTATGCAATTTTATCAGATGTAGATCTGTATGATCACCATTACAGCCAAGATACAGAACAGTTCCTTCACAAACATCCTCTGTGCTACCATTTAACTGGTGCAGTCACCTTCCCACTTTCCTCCCTTGATTCTTGACAACCACTACTCTCTGCTTCATCTCTATGATTTTGTCATTTCAAGAATGTTATATAAATGGAATCATATAGAATGTAATTTTTTGAAATTGGCTCTTTTTACTTGTACAATTCCCTTGAGATCCATCTAAGTTGTTGCATTATCAAGAGTTTGTTCCTTCTTATTGCTGGGTAGTATTCCATAGTATGATGTACCAGTTTGTTGAACCATTTACTATTGAAGGACAAATGGACTGAAAAGTTTCTAGTTTCTAGCTATCACAAAAAAAGCTGCCATGAACATGTGTGTGTGTGTGAACTTAAGTTTTCATTTCTGAGATAAATGCCCAAAAATGCAATTGTTGGGTTGTATGATAAGCTTATATTTAGTTTTATAAGAAACTGCCATATTTTTTTCCAGAGCAACTGAACTATTTTACATTGCTACCAGCAGAGTGATCCAATTTCTCTACATCCTTGCCAGCATTTAGTTTACTATGCTTTATTTTAGCCATTCTGATTGGATGTAGTGGTTGGTAACACATTGTGGTTTTAATTTGCATTTTCCTAATTGCTATTGATGTTGAACACTTTTTCATGTGCTTATTTGCTATCTGGAGACCCTCTTTCTTAAAAGAGGATGTTCATGTCTTTTGCCCATTTTCTAATTAGATTGTTTTTTACTATTTTAAGTGGAGATACTTCATTAAAAGTATAGTTGGATGAAAAATAAAGCATGAGTTTGCAAAGAATCTTGTGGATTTTTTGGACAGAGAAAGAAGGCTTTACACTTTAATGTTTTGTAATACTGATTAAAGGATCTACTTTGGTGATGTTTGTTAACTTTTGTCCCAACAGGTGTTCATAAATAAACCATACTGAATCAAACAGGTAGTTCAATTATTCCTATATTTTAATGCTCTAGGCTCCCACAAATAGTACTTATATATTTTTTTAATTTGTGTATGGTTGACACACAATGTTACATTTCTTTCAGGTGTACAACACAGACATTCAACATCTCTACACGTTATGCCCTGCTCACCACAAGTGTAGCCACCATACAATACTATTACAACTGTCACCGTACAACACTATTACAGTATCATTGACTATATTCCCTATGCTGTACCTTTAATTCCTGTGACTTATTCACTCCGTAAGTGGAGTCTGTATCTCCCACTTCCCTCCACCCATTCTGCCTATTCCCAACCACTTTCCCTCTGTTACAATCAGTTTGTTCTCTGCATTTATAGGTCTGATTCTGCTTTTTGTTTATTCATTTGTATAGATTTTTTTAGATTCCACACATAAGTGAAATCATATGGTATTTGTCTTTAACTTCCTTCACTAAACATAATACCCTCTAGGTCCATCCACGTTGTGGCAAATGGCAAGATCTCATCCTTTTTTTATGGTTAATATTCTACTGTATATATACATACTACATCTTCTTTATCCATTCATCTATTGATGGGCTCTTGGGTTGCTTATGTCTTTTCTAATTAGTGTTTTAATTTTCTTTGGGTAAATACCCAGTAGTGGTTATTAAATCTTATGGTATTTCCATTTTTAATTTTTTGAGGAACCTCCATACTGTTTTCCACATTGGCTGATGATTAGTGATGTTGAACATCTTCCCATGTGTCTGTTGGCCATCTGTATGTCTTCTTTGGGAAAACTGTTTATTCAGGTCCTCCGCCCATATTTTAATCATATTGTCTGATTTTTTTGCTGTTGAGTTGTATGTATAAGTGGTTGATATATTTTGGGTATTAGCCCTTTAGGGATATATCATTTGCAATATCTTCTTCCATTCAGTGAGCTGCCTTTTTGTTGTTGTTGTTGATGGTTCCCTTGTGCAAAAGCTTTTTATTTTGGTGTAGTCCCAACAGTTTGTTTTTGGTTTTGTTTCCCTTGCCTTAGGAGACATACCTAGAAAAATGATACTAAGGCCAATGTCAGTGAAATTACTGCTTGTGTTCTCTTCTAGGAGTTTCATGGTTTCAGGTCTTACATTTGGGTCTTTAATCCATTTTGAGTTTATTTTCCACAAATACCACCATTTGAACTGGAAAAAAAATTGATGATCAGAGTTTTAAGAAGTGTCACACATTTACCTATTGTAATGTAAGTTACAACCTCTTCAGGGTTCCCTTATCACACTCTTATTTCTAGTAACACACTTGCCACAGGACCTCCTCATCAAAGGTGAATTACCCATGAAAGTATTTTCTTTCAACTGATGTCTAATGCAGTGCTTGGCCCACAGAAAGAGCCCATTGTTTGCTGAACAAATGCTAACAAATCATAGGCTAGTGCTCAAACAGACAAGTATCTTTCTGAGGGGTCGTAACATCTTATTGTTCTTTAGGTAAAAGAACATTTTATTTATTTATTTTATTATGTTATGTTAATCACCATTTTTGATGTAGTGTTCTATGATTCATTGTTTGCATATAACACCCAGTGCTCCATTCAGTACGTGCCCTCTTTAATACCCATCACCAGGCTAACCCATTTCCCCACCCCTCTAGAACCCTCAGTTTGTTTCTCAGAGTCCATAGTCTCTCATGGTTCGTCTCCCCCACCGACTTCCCCCCCTTCATTTTTCCCTTCCTACTATCTTCTTTTTGTTTTTTTAACATATAATGTATTATTTGTTTCAGAGGTACAGGTCTGTGATTCAACAGTCTTACACAATTCAAAGAACATTTAAGAACCACAACTTATAGTAGACTGAAAACAGGGGAGAATAACCTGAGAAAGCAAGACATATTTGTTACTACTACCTATTTAAATAATAAAGAAAATTTAAAAAAACATGTGGCCTGGTCAGATCAGCAAAAGTGTTCCACAATCAAGGTAAAAACTTGCTAATAACAGCTCTTGAAACAGCCAGCATTCTCTTCCAGACCCTATCAACAAAAAGGGGAAATGAAAGAGAAGAATATATGCAAATTAATAAGGAATTGTCAGTAGTCCTTTTAGACATTAGTCATATAGAAATAGAAAATGATGTTTTGAATATTGACAAATATCAAGAGATCTGTACATGTTAGAAGGAGATTTTTAGAGGCTGACAGGCCACCATCACTCTACAGAAGACTGCTCATATCTGACTCAATTTTATAGAAAGACCATCATGTTATCTTGTTCAGGGGGCTGGATGGCAGTACATCCTTCATTTCACCCTTCTGACAAAAAAAAAAAAAAGATAAAAAATGACCATAAAGAAAATTCCAGTTCCATGCAGCGCTTAATACTCACTGAGTTCTGTATATCACACAACCTACACCTGCATTTGCATTTATTGCTGTGTTTGAAGCACAGCTCAATACTGATGTTTATGATAGCTATCATTCCTCAAGGAGAGGTAAAATTATATTATACTGTTTTGAAAGGCAGGGAAGACAGCACATTTTAGAACATTTTCCATATATTAAGGAAATTTTAAAAATGATTTGGATATAGTGATATAGAAAACTTGTTTATCCAGAATATCTAATTCCTAGATGACTCTGGATGAGAAGCGTTTTAATTGATGTGTGATAGATATATAAACACACAACAGAGGCATGTGGGTGTGTATGTGTGTGGTAGACAGGATAATGCCCTATTACCCCAAAGATGTCCACATCCTAATCCCTGGAACCTGTGAATAATGTTACCCTTACATGGTAAAAGGGACTTTGCAGGTGTGAATAAGTTAAGGCTCCTGAGATGGGGTGATTACTCTGGGATTATATAGGTGGGCTGGATATAATCACAAGAGCTTTGTGAGAGGGAAGCAGGAAGATAGGTAGGGGATGTCAAGCGGTCAAAGTGAGGTGAGGAAGCAAGAAGCCATAGTGACGGGACCATGATCCAAGCAACGCAGTTGGCCTCAAGAAGCTGGAAGAGGCAAGGAAATGAATTTCCCCTTAAAACCTTAAAAAGGAATGCAGCCTTGCTGACACCTTGATTTGAGCTTGCTGACATCCAGAACTGTAGGACAAGAAATTCATACTGTTTTAAGCCTCCAACTTTGTGTCAATTTGTTACAGCAGTAATAGGAAACAATACATGTATATTTTCCAGCTGCACTATTACTTTGTAACTTAAAATGTAGCTGTGCTATTTCTATACTTCACAGAATCACTTCTCCTTAAAAATAATTTTAGAAAGAGTTAACAGAATTCTTTATGTTTACTATAGCATAAAACAATGCTACTAAGTTGTGAATGATCTAGAAGTCCCTTTGCTACTCTGAGCCCCTATTTCCTGACAAAATGAGATTTAAATTAGATTATTCTCAGGCCCATTCTAGTTCCAAGATCCAAGAGTTATATTATGAAAAGAATATGTGGTTTTGGGAGCTCGCTGGACTTGAGCTGGAATTCTGACTTTGGATGAATCAACGTAGCCTGAGATTCAGTTTCCTCATCTTAACATGGGGAAAAATACTAGCTATTCCCACAGTGGCTGTGAAGACTGAAGTACACAAGAAATTCTAATACCATGCCCGGCACTCAGCAGAAATTCAAGCAGTGCTAGTCTCTCTTGCCCTCATCACGTCTCCCAGTTTTACAAGGCTATTTCTTGTGTTCATGTAAATATTCCCCTATCACCTGAGTTTTAAATGTATTTTCTTTGTACCACTCCTTTGCTCTAGGGCAAGGACAACATTCCACATACAGACAAAAAGTGGTTTTGTAAAGGCAGAGAAATCATGTAGGGTATGAGTACAGATAGAGAAGAAAAAACAATTTTTTTTAAGATTTTATTTATTTATTTGAGAGAGAGAGAATGAGAGACAGAGAGCATGAGAGGGAAGAGGGTCAGAGGGAGAAGCAGACTCCCTGCTGAGCAGGGAGCCTGATGTGCGACTCGATCCTGGGACTCCAGGATCATGACCTGAGCCGAAGGCAGTGGCTTAACCAACTGAGCCACCCAGGCGCCCGAGAAGAAAATATTTTAATAAAGTATTTTTGCCAAACTGATTCTAGACAATTTAGGAAAATGTTTTAAAATAAAGAAACAAGTCCAAGCTGAAAAGTTGATAACGACATTAAAAATGATCATTTAATGGTGAGCACTGTGAATTGTACAAGACTGATGAATCACAGATTTGTACTTCTGAAACAAAGTATGCAATATATGTTAAGAAAAAAAGAATAAGAAGAAGATAGCAGGAGGGGAAGAATGAAGGGGAGTAAGTTGGAGGGGGAGACGAAACATTAGAGACAATGGACTCTGAAAAACAAACTGAGGGTTCTAGAGGGGAGGGGGGTGGGGGGATGGGTTAGCCTGGTGATGGGTATTCAAGAGGGCACATTCTGCGTGGAGCACTGGGTGTTATGCACAAACAATGAATCATGGAACACTACATCAAACACTAATGATGTAATGTATGGTGATTAACATAACAATAAAAATTATTTAAAAAATGATCATTTAAAATCATATTTCAGAAGTAACATCTATTTTGCAGAGGTTCCATTTTTCAAAAAACATTTCATCAGGAGATAAATGACACGGTGATTTTATTGAGGAAGTATGAGATCAGGGAGAAATACATTCTTCTTAAAAATACTTTTCCGTGGAGACCCAGAGAGGAAATATTTGGAGCTCCTGTGACATAAATCAGTGAATCATGTAACAAAGGTCCAAAAATAGCAGGGTTAACATCATTCAAATGGATCTTGGCTGAAGGCTCACCATGAAACTAGTTTATTTGAATAATTTGTTAGTACACATTTTAAAAATGTCAGTACTACTACCCTTTTTGAGATTTCGAGTGCTCTTTTCTTAAAATGGACTTAAGAGCACTGAAACAATAACCACCACATCCTAAGACAAAATAAAAACTGGAATAACCCATCATAAGTGAGAAGAAATCACAAATCTAAAAGAAACTGAGTTTCTTTGTCACAACATTAGCAAAACCAGACCAAACCCCTTCCCCCCCCCAAAAAAAACCTGGAAATATAATTCTTCTCTCATAACTGGCAGTAAAGGAATTAAAATTAAACATTACTTAGAAACTATCATGTGTAAAGATGATGCCCATCCTGCTATACATGACTGTATAGCATGCTATGTTTAACTACAGGACAGAGCCACTTTTTAAAAAAGATTTCAAATACTATTTAAATGATGAATAATAAAAGAACTTTAAAGCATAGATATTTAAATTTAAAAAGTCTTTCTCAGTTCCTTTTAAGTACAGATGAAGAAAAACATGCAACTAGAAAATTTCCTCTCTTGAAGATAGAACATCGTATTCAATCCCCAGGGCACTTTCCCACCGTGCAGCACCTGATTACACCCAAGCCCTGCAAGGGAAGATACTTGGTATGACTTTATCAGGGACCAATAATTAGATTCCTTTTTATCTAACTTATAAAAATTAATTTACATAGAATGTTTCAGAAATATATCTGTATTGAATGAGATTCAATTTGATTCTTTTTCCAAATTTGTGTGTTTTTTATTAGTGACTTGTTCTCTCATTGTTTCCTATTCCATTTTTTTCTCTCTTTTTGGAGAGGGAGGGGCAGAGAGCGAAGGAAAGAGTGAATCTTTAGCAGCTCCATGCCCAGTGAGGGGCTGCATCTCACAACCCTAAGATCATGACCTGAGCTGAAATCAAGAGTTGGACACTTAAACGACTAAGCCACCCAGGTACCCCTCCATCTTTTTCTCTTTAAAAAATTATCTCATCTTTTTTGACTTGTTCTACTGACTCAAGTTTCAGAAATGGTACTCCAGCTGATTCTCTTTTATGGTAGGATCATACCATAGGGTGGATTGTAATCGGAATATGAGTTCATCCTCAGTGCATATTATTTATTTTTCTGTAGAAGTCTCATGTACCTTAGACTGTGGTATTCTGCATTTGCTTCTTCATGGGCTTCAAGGACAACACTAGCTTGAGACCAGATTGTATCATAAATGCCAAAATATAAGGCAATGTAGAGTCATCCCTTAGGAAGAGTTGATTTATATTTAAATCTGTATAAAAATCTCTTATAGATGATGTCTCAATTACTTCATTTTGAACAAAATACTATCTGTTAAAGACACTAACTTGAAACTAGCTCAATCAATGCTTGTTTGGCATGCATACAGAGGTTTCCTTCCTCAATCAGTTAAAAAAGAAAGAAAAGAAAAGAAACTTAACAAAGCTCTAGAAGTGGCACACTCCTAGGAGTACAACTTTACCATTTGAAGGCTTGGATTTTAATGGCTTTTTAAAGGCCCCTTAAAAAAGTAATATGGTACTTTAAAACAATTAAGGATTTTTTTTTTTTTTTTTTTTTAAAGCTGGTTGTATGAGTTTTCTACAAATGGGTTTTCATGGCTTGGCAAATTTTTTCAGTAACATCATTATATATGGATTCAAAAACTGCTGAATCCCCAGCAATTCAGGGAGAAAGGATGATCTGGTATCTGAACTTAAACAGGTACACAAAATATCATTTAAACATTCCCATTATTTTAGTTCCATTGAGCATATACACAATCAATCAATGCCTGGGGGTCCATCAAAACTAAAACCCAAAGCTCTCTGAGTTTTGTATTTCCACCAGAGGCATCACTCCCCAAGCCCTATCCCCATAAAATACTAGAACAGCTGCTCTTGAACACTGAACTTAAAACCATTATGTGGGGCTATGTTGATCCAACATCACTTACTTATTAATTAGTACTGCATAGAGAAAACATAATTTAACAGATGTCCAATGAACCTACATTTCTAAGACAAGATGATTCATCTCTGCTTTATAACTGCAAAAGTGTCTCATACATAACGACAATTAATTACGAAGCACAACAGCTGAGATACTTAATGGATTAATGGATAATAAATGGCCAACCATATGACACTTGCTATTAAATTAGAGTGAGATAAACATAAACATAAGGAGAATGCCCTCCTTTTTATTTTGTTCACATTTTTTATAGGTCTCACACTACCCAAGGCAATTATATAAAATGTAGCATATTTATAGACTTCCTAAATGTAAAATGGAAATAACATACAGGCTTCCTTTATCCTTTGGGAAAGAAGTACTACATTTTATGTTTGTAGACATATGAAATGGCAGTTATTTAAGAGATTAATAATTCAATATACATACAACACAATACAAAGTATTCATCATAACTTGCTGGAAATGACAATTTGATTTTTCATATAGCCCACAACAGTGTTGAAGTAAACTATATTTTAACACAGTAGAAAGTGAAACAATGACTAATTCTGTTAATGATACAGTAAATTAACAGCAATTACAGAGTTGGCTGAATGCCCACTCTCTCAGTAAGTGCTATATTACACACAAAAGAGACATTCTTTGAAAGTGGCAGTGTTCAAAAGTTTCCAAACTTTGCACGTATGTATGCTAGAGAGGGAAAGGTACTGGTTTTCCTGTTTATACCATGAAATAAAAAAATATAGCATGTATATCATAGAACACTGTAACCAAAAAAATAATAATAAAAATTAAAAATGGCTAACAATTATGTAATGTTTATGTGCTCGGCACTGTTCTAAGTGATCTGCATTTATTACATAACTTAATATTCACAATGACCCTGTGAGGTGGGTACTATTATTTTCCTCATTTATGGATAAAGAAACTGAGACACAAGTTGAGAGGAATTCAAATGTGCATAGTTGAGGCAATTTCAATAGTAAATAAAGAAGATATAAGAAGGAAGTAAACAAAACACACACACACACACACACCCCAGAGACTTTTTTGAAACCAGGAAGAGAATAAAGAAATTTATATGATTTTTAGATCTAACAGTTGACTTCACACAGAAAAGCTAATGTTGTAGGGATTTAGTAGCTTCTTCAGATCAAGTTCTAGTAAAATGAGAATTCATGTAAAGTGTTAAGCAAAGAGAGGAAATGTTTAACAACATTCACTATTATTATCATTGTTCTTATGCCAAATGACCTGTCATCTCTGAGATTACTGAGGGCAAGAAAAACCAAGTCAGTTAAAAAAAAGTAAACAAATAATATTTTAACACGACTTGAAAATTGTCACTTAAGATTTATCTATCTTTGAATAATTTAAATCAGCATTTAGAATATCCTAGTGAATAATCTTTCTTTAGACATCTGTGGAGAACAGATGTAATGAATGATACTGTACACTATTAATGGATATCTAACCAGGCAGCTTATTAAAAAAGTAAAATAAGGTCGAAGTCTGACTGAGACAATGAAGGAGTGGGTGTTGAATGATAAAATAAGTTGTCTGTTACTCTGTAGTTTTTGATCATGTGAGGGCAATGATGAAAGGGGTATTTAGGAATCTGTAATAGGGTTGTTACATAGCATTCCTTTTTTTTTTAAAGATTTTATTTATTTTAGAAAGAGAGGGAGAGGGAGAGCGTGTTGCCTGTGAGCAAGCGGGGGATGGGGGCACACAGGGAGAGGGAGAGAGAATCTTCAAGGAGACTCCCCACTGAGCATGGAGCCCTACACAGGCTCCATCTCACAACTCTGAGATCATACCGGAGCTGAAATGAGGAGCCAGACACTCAACCGACTGATCCACCCAGGTGTCCCTACACGGCATTCCTTCTTAAACTAACACCTCATGCACGGAATGAATCCTTTATGGCTGATGACACGACACTACTTATTCCTAAGTTCACAGAATGGCTTTTTCATGGTCAACACCATGGGAGTTTGTTTTTGTACATGATTTGAATAGTGACCAAACCAAGAGATAAATGAATACAGGTGAAATAAACAAAAAAAAAAAAAAAAAAGAGGGGGGAAATGGAGAAAAGATGGGCAACTCAAACCACAATCTGAAGCAGGTATGCAGGAAGGGAGGAATCAAATGTTACAGGCAAAGAACCACCAGAAATGGCTGAAGAACCATTTCTGACCAAGGCCCTAATCACCTCCTGGAACCCACCTTGCTGAGAAGAGCAGAGAGAGGAAAAGGTAAATGGTAAATATATAATTGACAGTCCAAGGTAGCCACTCTTATCTTGATTCTTTGGATTGAGGCATCCTTATAAGGATGAATGTGTTTCTCTCATTGCAAAGAAGAGGTACATAGACTTTTACCTCATATCAAGAACTACTGCCAATATATTTCTTTTGCCCTCCAGGAAAGTATTCAAGAATTACTTGTTTGTTTTGCTGAAGGAATATCTGATATTAAGAGGGGTTTCTTTCTTTTTTTTCATTAAGATTTTATTTATTTGAGAGAGAGAAAGAAAGGGAGAGCACGAGTGGGGGGAGGGGCAGAGGCAGAGGGAGAAGTCGACTCCGCACTGAGGAGGGAGCCCAATGCGGAACTCAATCCTGAGTGGAAGGCTTTTTTATAAATAGTGCCAACTTCATTTTACAAAAATGATAACTGTACATATAGCTAAATAAAGATTTTAAGAAATGAATTTCTGTAGACAAGCTAGCAATGAATATTTATAAAGGGAACACATTTATATAAAGTCCTGAAGAACAAGGATTTTATCTGATACTGATTTAAATCCCCTAGAGGGGAGAGTAGGATGTCAACATGCATGTGTTCAGTAAACAATGAACTGGAAAAAAACAGAATATTTACATTTGAAAAGAGGCATACATACAGCAATTAAAAATGACAACCAACTGAGAACTTCTGATGTTTCAACAGTTAGGTTTAAGTGACTTTTACTGCGGGGGGCAGGGGTAGGAGGGAATAATTGACCAATGTATAAAGTTTATAAAGAAATGTGTTATTTGGGGGGTGCCTGGCTGGCTTAGTCAGTTAAGTGTCTGCCTTCAGCTCAGGTCATGATCCCAGGGTCTTGGAATAGAGTCACATGTCTCATGGCGGGCTCCCTGTTCAGCGGGGAGCCTGCTTCTCCCTCTCCCTCTGCCGCTCCCCCTGCTTGTGTTCTCCCTCTCTCTCTCAAATAAATAAATAAATAAAATCTTAAAAAAACAAAGTTATTTTGTTATGCAAATTTTGCTGTAGTTCAACTTTCAAAGTCTTGTAACTAGTATTTTAGTCAACAGTGATTATAAATATCAAACATTAACTGTAGAGTTGGGATTAAGAATATTTCATAGATCCTTCAGATTAGAAAATAGAACTGATAGACATTCTAGAAGTATGACACATAGTCCTACATTGTATCTACTTCAAATAAACAGTACAAAGAATTTAAAAATTTGAGCTATCTGAGTAAAAGTGACTAACAAACTGTCTTTTTTCCCCCTTATGAGAATATTCACGTACTTTTGTCCTGACAATATTAGGATAACTTACTTTTCTTCAAAGGCCTGAATGGGTCAGTTTTTCATGACTTTATTCCTTTTTTTGGTCAGAATTAATGATATGTAGATTAAAGGACAAAGACAACAATCTCTTGTTTGCAGCAGAAACTAATGTATCATCACAATAAGGTAGTTATGCTGACCATCACCCTGACAAGTTCTAAGGTCTTTAAAGACGTATGTATTCAGAAGCCCACAACTCTAACAGATAGATGGTTTGACCTTCTTAGATGTCATAAAACTATAAATTAAAAAGATTCATTTCTCAGGCATGTATTTAAAAACTGTATCACTACTTTATAATCACATAATGGATTATTTTTGGCCTGGTTAGGAGTAACTTTTTTTCACTGACCATAAGAGTCAATTCATGAAAGATGTTAAGATATCATGGACTCGTTAAATAATATTTCTTTTAGGAAGTTTTCCCTCACTATTCCCAATTTTTCCAATAATAGTGTTCCAAAATAATAGGTGTATACATGTTGTATGTGCCTTTATGAGGAAATATTACATAGCTCATTTAGTTTTAGATCATTCTTTTCAACTTTTTATTAAAAAAATTCAAACCTATGGGGAAACAGGGTGGCTCAGATGGTTAAGCATCTGCCTTCGGCTCAGGTCATGATCTTGGAGTCCTGGGATGGAGCCCTGTGTGGGACTCCCTGCTATGGGTTAACCCCTCTGCGGCGAGTCTGCTTGTCCCTCTCCCTTTGCCCCTCCCCCTGCTTGTGCTCTCTCTTCTCTAATAAGTAAATAAAATCTTAAAAAAAAATTCAAACTTACAGATTCACTAACTGTTAATGCTGAGATTTTTCCTATTTTCAAAGTTTCAAATGATACCCAAGTATATTGCTCTAAATGTGATTTCTCTAAATTCAAGTTCCATATATGTAATAGATTGCTAAGCTTAGAACACGGCTGGTAGAACAAGCTTGTTTTTTCCACACTTCAAAGTTCTGCCATCCTCCATCTTAATAACTTGACATTTTCTTTTACCCATGGAAATGCTATCCATCTTTCATGGACAGTTCTTTTACGAAGCATTCCTCTGCCATTTCCAATCATAGTACTCAATCCTTTTTCTAAACTTCTTTACATTTAGGCTTACTCTTTTGTGTGTATATATATTTCTTTCTTCCTACCTAGACTGAAGGGAATCTGAGGGCAAGGCATGTGGGAGATTCTTTGTAATCTCCATGATATCCAGCACTGCCACACATCTAACAGGGCTTGGATATATATTTAATGAGTGAATGAATAAACAGTGATTTTCTATAAAAAGCTTTCAGCTATCAAATGTTTGTGTTTCCTCCTCAACCCCCAAATAGGAAGTAGGAGTAAGTGTGGAAGAAGAAAAGTTTTCTGAATAAATTTACTGATTTTCTATTTGATTTGTATTTAAATTTTAATTTAATTTGGAAATTTTAGGATATTTACTCTCAGGAATATGCTTGACATGACCAGACAGTGGTTTTTGGTATTGGTTAAAGTCAACTATTTTAGATAGTTACGAGTACTCCTCTAGCCCCCCAATACTTGCTCAAATACAACTCAACTCACTTGTCAGCATTTATATAAGTAAATACTACCTAGTAGGTGAGAATCTTTTTCTGAGAAGATGCCTTAATAAATATGTCATGAATTTTACCCCTTTCTTCTTTGTCCTGTCAAGAATTTCAAAATAATCAATTCTAAAAATAATAAACCAAGAAGGTATTTATTGATGCCTATAGTCTAAACAGGTCTATGTTAGGTTCTAGGGAAGTATAAATACTGTCTGGTTCTGAGGAATGTTTGCTGCCAATTATAAAAAAAGGTTTTGGTTTAGAACAAAGAACACAAAGGATAAATTTTCATTTATTCAGAAGCTATCTGTTGACTGCTACCTTCAGTTGAGGAGTATGGGGCTAATGGGTGGGCGAGGAAGCTAAGATGTACAAGTTTAGGTCCTGACTACCTAGTAGAGAGAGAAGAGAATCATACAGATAACTATGAAGACATGTCACATGAGAGGACATAGGGCTCTAGGGTTCAGATCAGAACCGATGGTGCCTGGTTGGGAAAAAATCCTGGAAAGTATCAGAGAAGAGGTAGGTACAGACTGAATTCTGAAGGACTAGGGTAAGGCGGGTTCGATGACTATCTTAATTTTTCCTTCCCTGAATTGTTCACCAAGAAGAAGAGAACTTCAAATGTGTCTACACCAAAAATTCTTGCTATGTCATGACATAATGACCTGCAGTTATTGATTTCATATACTCTCAGCTGCATAGCAATGATTGTGCACAAAAGCTCAGATCTTCAGAAAAAATACACAGTGATATTAATGCATCCTCCAAGAAATGTAGAGCATGGACATGAGAGAAATGTATGAGTAGACACTATCTCCTCAATTTCTCTATCTCTTCATTCTCCTTGTCACTACTCTAGTTTAGGCATTTATCATCACTAGATGAAATTATTACAACAGCCTCTTTCATGACACTATTTCTCTTTGGTCTCTCCTTCCCACCACCATGCACCATATTGCTTCAAGGGTAATCTGTCTAGCATGCAAACATGTTCAATTGTCTATTGCCTCCAGGATAAATCCCTTAGAGTGGCACATCTGTCTATCCTGGTTCTCTATGGACCACACTCCTCTGAAAAGGTCACACACTTCCAGTCCTCTGTGTATGCTATTCTTTTTGTCATAAATACAATTTCTTTTCTCTGGGGGCTACTGCTACCATCCTTCACGTGCTCTTTCTCCAATGTTCCCACTGTATTGTTATCCTTAGCATAGTTATTGTTATGTCTGTCCTCTGTACTGGTCTGTAAGCTCCATGAAGGCCAGGGCTGGGTTTTGCCCTTTTTTTGGGGGGGGGGAAGTTTCTTTTATTCCAGGGTGGGTACTATTTACTATCTTTATCTTTTAATTGTCTTAAAATCCTACCATTAAAACCAATTCATGGATTTAGACATATAAAACAAAAAACCACCACCACTAAAACAAAACAAAACAAAAAATAACTAAAGAAAATAAGGCTTATCCAAGCAAGAATGTAGCAAATTAAGAAAGAGAATCACTCCTTGGAGTAGATAAAGGTGAACTGTAACAGATGGCAGAGTGGAGACAAAGTTTTCAATTCTATTCAATTCTATTAAATTTTATTTCTTTTGTTAACAAAGAAAATGATAGAGTTTTTAATAAACCTCTAGAAAGGATTATTAAACAGATGATTTGTTAGTATTTAGATAATGATGTGGTGGTGATCAATGGGATAAAGCAGGATATACCAAAACCAAACTGTGCCATGGGTCACTCCATTTCCTTTTCAATACGGCTATTAAATTTCAGATTAAGGGAATAAAGCAGACATATTTGAACTCCAGCATGGTTTATGATGAGGTCTTTTAAAAGTTGTTCAAAAAACTTACAAAGTCAAGGCATAAATTGAGGGTCATATGCAGATTCTCTTTGAATGCTGGTGCTGTACCAACCAATTACATCTCTGAGGTGACCATATCATTCTTTGTTTACCCCCATTAACAACTTCTTCCTATTCTGCTCGGGCATATACACAATAAAAAAACTCTTGGAAGTCTTCTTCCTTTATTATTGTCAATGGCCCTGGCCCAGTGCTAAAATAAACACAGCAGGCTGGCAGTTATAAAATTGACTTTTATGTATTTGGGGAAGTATTTTTATGACCAATGAGACTGTAAAAAGTAGGGTCTAAAAGCAAACTGCACTATGGAAGACCTCACTTTGAAGGTCTCCTTGTGGGCAAGAGGGAGAATTCCAGGCTGGATGATAACTTGGTTTGGTAGATGTGCAATAAGCTCAATAAGCAAATTTTAGCAGATTTTGCTGTAAGACCAAAAAAGTTAAGTAGGCACAAAAAAGCTCTTTAGTAGGTTAATGGGTGATTAGTCCTGTCTTTTTCAACATTTTATCAATGACTTAAATGGAGACATAAAAGACATGCTTATCCAAGCTGCAGATAACATAAAGCTGAACAGTTTACACACAAGTCAAAAACTAAGAAAAAAAAGATCTAAACAGGTCAAACTGTACGTTAAAAGAAATAATACAAATTTATCAGGAAAAAAGAACAACCTACATTTAGGCTCAAAGCATATAATTTTCACAAGATGGAGAAGACCTGGCCTAAATGGAGCAATACAGTGCTTTCTGAATGGAAACTATTGGAAAAATGAAATATATATAAAGAAAAGTACAAAGATCATCAGTGCACAGCTTGATGAGTTTTTTAAAAGTCAACAAGCTCAAGTAACCACCACCTAGAACAAGATACAGAATATTGCCAGAACCCCAGAAATCTCACTTCTGTTTCTTCCCAGTCACAACCATCCTCCCAAATGTAACCACTATTCTGACTTCTACCTAATAGTTTTTTCTGTTTGTAACTTATATAAAATGGAATCATATAGTACATAAATGGAATCATACAGTATATACTCTTTTGTGTCTTTTAATACCATGTTTGTGAGATTCATATGTATTGCTCATTGTTCTATTTTTTATTTCAGTAATATATAACATTCCACTGTATGAATACACCACAATTTATCCATTCTCTTGCACATGAACTCCCCCCGCCCCGGAATCTTGTGTTTAAATACAGCTTAAGAAGTAATAGTTGTGCAGTATGACTAAGTGGCAGCAAAGACAGAGTCTACATACTTTCTTTGCCTAAGTATGCCTTGGGAAAACAAGCACATGCATTGAACTGGCTTTCATGATGTGACTTCAAATTCTGATGCTCTAAAAATGGCACAGAAAAGTGAGTATGTTCATACTATACTACTGAAGGTAGCTATCTACAGGAAAAGGTACTTAGTTCTTGGATTATAGTATTTTCATGTTTTGCAAAAATTGGCCCATGTACTTAGCATTACTTGAAACTATATTTAAAGATGAAAATTATTTGCTTATAATTTGTGTCAACAGATGGTCTGCATAAAACACAGCCTCAATACTTTATAAAATCAAGAATATACTATTTCAAACAAGATGAAAATAAAAACTCAAGTTTTTTCTTTAACACAGATTCATTTCTTGCCATTACATTTCATGCCAATATATGCAATTAATTTTAAGCATTTTAAGATAAACTGTATTACCATTCACTGTTTTTTTTAAGATTTTATTTTTTTTATTTATTTGAGAGAGAGAGAAAGCACGAGAGGGAAGAGGGTCAGAGGGAGAAGCAGACTCCCTGCTGAGCAGGGAGCCTGATGTGGGACTCCATCCCAGGACTCCAGGATCATGACCTGAGCCGAAGACTTAACTGACT
Organism: Callorhinus ursinus; assembly: GCF_003265705.2. Taxonomy (NCBI): domain Eukaryota; kingdom Metazoa; phylum Chordata; class Mammalia; order Carnivora; family Otariidae; genus Callorhinus; species Callorhinus ursinus. Next base: position 128,838,918 of record NW_027397063.1, on the reverse strand, counting down.
GAGCCACCCAGGCGCCCCACCATTCACTGTTTTAACAAAAAATGTATTGCTTTCTACTGGGTCTATTAAATGCCCTTATGATAAACATCTTCATAAAAAAGGGCAACCCTAGGGGCACCTGGGGGGCACAGTCAGTTGAGCGTCAGACTCTTGGTTTTGGCTCAGGTCATGATCTCAGGGCTGTGAGACGAGCCCCACGTAAGGCTCCCTGGAGGAGTCTGCTGAGATTCTCTCTCCCTCCCCCTCTGCCCCTCCCTGCTGCACTCTCTCTCTTTCCCTAAAGTAAATAGATAAATAAATAATCAATTTTTAAAAAAAAAGAAAGGAAGGAGAAGGAGGACCTTACCCTCCACGTGTATTTAATTCTGTGGGAGAGAATGAGAACGGGCATGCACATACATGTACACACACACTCCCTCTCTCTTGCTCATTTTGAACAACTTTTCAACACTACAACCAGCAAAGAAACAAGACTTCAGAAGTGTTAAAGATATGACAAGATAAATGAATATTCACTTGCTTCATCAAACCTACTATTTGTCAGGTACTACAAGACAGATAAGGTCTTTGTTCTCATAGAGCTTAGAGTCTAGCGTGGTAGGTAGAAAATAAACCAACAAATAAGTAAAAATGTCAGACTTTGAAAAGTTTCATGAAAGAAATTATCCGACGTGATAGAAAATAACCAGTGTCGAACTATCTATAAAAGGTGGTCAGAAAATGCACCTCTCATTAGATAATACTAAAGATGAGGCCTAAAGAATGAGGTGTTGGCCACGTGAAGAACAGGAACAAACATGTCCCAGGCAAAGAGAACGGAAAATCCTAAGGTCCTGAAGATAAAAAGGAGACCCAGGAGAGCTGCAGTGTGGTGAGGCTGGTGGAGAGACCATGAGGGCCTTGTAGGCCTTAAGAAGTTTGGACTTTATTCTAGGTGCAATGGGAAGCCACTAAAGATTTTAAGTGGGCAGTGGCCAATCATTGTGCAAAATTAAGGCAATTGTGGAGACTGCTAAACTTCCTCTTTCTATAGGTATAGATGTTAAATTCCAGAGAGTTTAGTGTCATAAAAAGTTACATGGTTGGAAAGTATAAAGAGCATAAGTTTCTATAAGGTTTCTTTTCAATAAGAAAAAGGCTAACCTTCAGACATATGAAAAGGTGTTAGTCTTACTCATAATAAGAGAAATCCAAATAAACAATCTTTCCTATTAGATTGTTAAAGGTCAAATATTTCGTGTGCCACACAACACTGGTGTGGAAGTAGGGAAAAGGCAGGTGCATCTAAGTTGGGAGTATAACTTGGTACAACTTCTTTGAAAACAGAGGAGTCTGGGAAAAACCTATTAAAACTGAAGAGGCATATAGCCTTTTTTTCTAGCAATCCAGTTCTGGGAAATTATCCATTACACAAATTCACAAAGACAGTATATGTACAAATATTCTCAGTGAAGCACTATTTATGATGGCAAAAGACTGGAAATAACTTATATATCCATTGTAGGATATCTGGTTCAATGATTATGTTATATTCATCCAATAAAATATTATATAGTTATAATGAAGCTGACCTACATATATGAATAGAGGACAATCTTGAAGATGATAAATGAAAAGGGCAATTGTAGAAAAAAGAATGTCTTGGGGCACCTGAGTGGCTCAGTCAGTTGAGCATCTGCCTCTGGCTCAAGGTATTATCCCAGGGTCCTGGGATCGAGTCCTGCATTGGGCTCCCTGCTCAGTGGGGAGCCTGCTTTTCCCTCTCCCGCTGCCCCCTGCCTCTACTCTGTCAAATAAATAAGTAAAATCTTAAAAAAAAAAAAAAAAGAATGTCTTTGGAGGGGAATTAAAATGCCAGGTAATAAGAAGGAAGACTTAATTTTACTGTATACCTTTTGTGCTGTTTGAATTTTCTACTGTGTGTATTTAAATATCACCTATTTAAAACTATTTAAAAATAAAATAGTCTGGGAGTGCCTGGGTGGCTCAGTCAGTTAAGTTTCTGGCTAGTAACAAAGTAGCAGAAAGAGATATTAAGAAATCAATACTATTTATAATCGCATCAAAAAATAAAATACCTAAGAATAAGTTTAACCAAAAAGGTGAAAAACTTGTACTCTGAAAACTATTAAGACACTGACAAAAGAAACTGAAGATGATACAAACAAATGGAAAAGACATACCATGACCATGAATTGAAAAGAATACTGTTAATATGTCCATACTGCCCAAAGCAATCTACAGATTCAACTCAATCCCTATCAAAAATACCAATAGTATTTTTTACAGACTAGAAAACAATTCTAAAATGTGTATGGAACCACAAAAGACCCTGAACAGCCAAAGCAATGTTGAGAAAAAAGAAAAAAGCTAGAGGTACCACAATCCCATATTTTAGGATATACTACAGGGCACCTGGGTGGCTCAGATGGTTAAGTGTCTGCCTTTGGCTCAGGTCATGATCCCAGAGTCCTGGAATCAAGTCCCACATCGGGCTCCCTGCTTGTCGGGGAGCCTGCTTCTCCCTCTGCCTCTCTCTCTCTCTCATGAATAAATAAATAATCTTAAAAAAAAAAAGAAATAAAAAAGATATACTACAAAGCTATAGTAAGCAAAATGTTATGGCACTGGCACCAAAATAGACACATATCAATGGAAGAAGATAGACAGCCCACAAATAAACCCATGCTTATAAAGTCAACTAACCTACAACAAAGAAGGCAAGAATACACAATGGGGAAAAAAGTCTCTTCAGTAAATGGTGTTGGGAAAACTGGACAGCTATATACAAAAGAATGAAACTGGCCCACTTTCTTATTCTATACACAAAAATAAACTCAGAATGAATTAAAGACCTAAATGTGACACCTGAAACCACAAAAATGCTAAAAGAAAACAAGCAATAATCTCTTGGATATTGGCCTCAGCACCTTATTTATGGATATGCTTCCTAAGGCAAGGAAAACAAATGCAAAAATAAACGATTGGGATTACTTCAAAATAAAAAGCTTTTTGCACATGAAGGAAACCATCAACAAAACAAAAAAGCAACCTAGTAAATGGTAGAAGATATTTTCAAATGATATACCGAATAAAGGGTTAATATCCAAAATATATAGAGAACTCCTACAACTCAACACCAAAAAAACAAACGACCTGATTAAAAAATGGGCAGAGGACCTGAAGAGACATTTTTCCTAAAAAGACATACAGATGGCTAATAGACACATGAAAAGATGCTCAACATCACTCATCATCAGGGAAACGCAAATCAAAACCAGAATGAGATATCATACCAATAAGAATGGCTTCTATCAAAAAGACAAAAAGTAAGTCTTGCCAAGGATGTGGAGAAAAGGGAACTCAGGTTCATACACTTTTGATGGAAATGTAAACCAATACAACCACTGTGGGAAACAGTATGGAGGTTTTTCAAAAAACTAAAAATAGAAATGCCATATGATCCAGTAATTTCACTACTAAGTACTTACTCAAAGAAAATGAAAACACTAATTCGAAAAGATATATGCACCACTATATTTACTGCAGCATTACTTAGAATAGCCAAGATATGGAATCAACCCATTGACACATGAATGGAGAAATAAGATGTGAGATACACACACACACACACACACACACACACACACACACGGAATGGAATATTACTCAGCCACTAAAAAGAATGAAATTTTGCCATTTGTGACAACATGAATGGATGCAGGCGGTATTACAGTAAAGTGAAATAAGTTAGACTGAGAAAGACAATTACCGTATGATTTCGCTTATATGTGAAATCTTAAAAACAAAGCACATGAATCAACTCTTAAATACAGAAAAAAAAACAAACTGGTGGTTGCCAGAGGGGTGGAAAGTGGGCAGATGGGCAAAATACGCAAAGAGATTTAAGAGGTAAAAACTTCCAGGTATAAAATAAAGTCAGTGGGATGAAAGATACAGCATAGGGAATATAGTCAATAATACTATAATATGTTTGTACGGTGACAGATGGTGACTACATTTATGGTGAGCATTTTGTAATATATATAAATGTTGAATCACTATGGTGTACACCTGACACTAATATTGTATGTCGAGTATTATTCAATAAAAAAAGAAACAGTTGGTTTTAAAAGCAAACCATATAGAAGAGATGATGTTTTAAAGTGAGAAAGGAAGAAAAAATGTGGAAATGAAGAAAATAACCGCAAAAACTTGAAATAAACATATTGCTTTATGTATTATTTCCTTTTTGTATAAACTATTGTTTTATATATTCTATAGGGATGGAGTTTAAAATAAATTAATGGCCGTGTATAGGAGAAATATAAATACATAATATACCATACATATGTAGGTTTATAATTTTGCAAATGCCAAAACAAAAAACCTCATTTAACCTAATTCTCCACAAAAACAAAAGCAAAAATGGATGTTTCCCATCAACTACAGAAAAGAATGCAAGGGGTCACCTAAAGTATGGCTGTTGGAGGGACGCTTGGGTGACTCAGTCGGTTAAGCGTCTGCCTTTGGCTCGGGTCATGATCCCAGTGCCCTGGGATCAAGTCCCGCATCAGGGTCCTTGCTCAGCAGGGAGCCTGCTTCTCCCTCTGCCTGCAGCTCCCCCTGCTTGTACCCTTGCTCACTCTCTCTTGCCCATGCTCTCTCTAACAAATAAATAAAATCTTTAAAATAAAATAAAATAAAATAAAATAAAGTATGGCTGTTGGAAATAAACAGCTTAGCTACTACAGCTATAAAGGGTTGGGGCTGAAATGGAAATCAGGAGGCCAGGAGTTCTAATCCTGACCCTGGCACTTATTAGCTATGTGATCCCAATCACATTACTTAAAAGTTTCGGTTTCCTTGATATTGAAACCTACCTCTCAAAGTGAGAGATCAAGTGAGATAATGTAAAATTCCAGTATAATGTTAGCATAAAATACTATGCATTAAAAAATATAGTATGATGTCTAATATACAACTCTCCATAACCACCAAAATATCAGTAGAATTTGAAGCTGAAACAAAAGGCTCAAGGAGAGCTTAAAGAAGGTCATTCAGTCCATTCCCTTGCAGAAGTAATTATTTTGATTTATTTCAGTCCCTATTTAGGCACTTGTGGGAAGAGTAATTTATTTGACTTGGTATAATTGTTCACGCTTTTATGATTTATTAACAGATGAGTCTTTTTAAAATAAGAATATGATAGTTTGTGAGGCATTACTGTGTACTCTTGCATGGAAAATAACCTCCAATCCCCAAACACCAAGCACATAATGGAATAGAGAAAATGTGAGTTTTGTTAATCTTTTCAATGATCAGTCTTTCCCTTGGGAAACCCATTCTGGAAATTTTTAGCTCCCAAAACTCAGTTTTAGTTTAAAATTGCGTATTTCTGTGGGTGAGGTTATTTATTCTAGAGTTTTAATCCCCAAACCTGTAACTTTAGTTCATATCACTCACTTTAATTCTAGATCTGTAAAGCTGCTCAATGAACATTTCCCATTCAAATGTCCCATAGGTTCCTCATAGGAAACATGTCCCCCCAACCTGTTCTGGCCTTGGTTACTCAGAGTAGAAACTGGAGAATTCTCATAGATGTCTCTAATCAGTTACCAGTGGATACCAATACTACTGCTAAAATAGTGCTTCTCTAACAAACAAAAAGCAGAATCAGACTTCTAGACACAGAAAACAAACTGATGGTTTGCAGAGGGAAGAGGTCTGGTGGACAGGCAAGATGGGTGAAGGGGAGATTAAGGTACAGTCTTCCAGTTACGAAATGAATCAGCCAGGGGAATAAAGGCACAGCACAGGGAATGTAAGAGCACTGTATGGTGACAGATGGTAGCTACACTTGTGGTGAGCATACCATCCTGTATAAAGAAGCTAAATCGGACACCTGAAACTAACATAACATTGAGTGTCAACTACACTCCAGTAAAAAAATAATACTGCTTCTCAACCACAGGTGACCTCCCTAGGGCCTGAGCAGGACATCTGACAATATCTGGAGACATTTCTGTTTGTCACAAATTGGGGGGCTGAGAGTGGGGGAGAAAGCCTACTATTGGCACTTAGTGAGTAGAGGCCAAGGATGCTGCCTACATTGCAAAGAATATCCCTCCACAAGAGTGAATTATCTTGCCCAAAATATCAATCATGCTGAGATTGAGAAATCTTGTTCTATCATTTCTTGAATGTAAATTCTACAAGAAGAGGCATTTCTATACGTTCAGTATCTGGACGGTGCATGGTACACACATATTTACTGAATAAAAGAATAAAAAAAAAAGAATTCATATACCATTCCCCTTGTCTTTATCCCCAAAGCACAGTCTTCATTCTTTTCTAGCCTGGACTAATGTATTAGCCCTTGCCTATTCTCCTTGTCTACACAGTCCCTGGGGCTGTATCTTATAGATCTTTATAGATCAAGGCCTAGAATGCAGTAAGGGCTCAATAAATTTTTGCTTTAAAAATTAGCCTTAACATAGACATTTTATTTTTTGAAAAGATTTTACTTATTTTTTGACAGAGAGAGAGAGAGAGAGAGAGACATCGAGAGAGGGAACACAAGCAGGGGGAGAGGCAGAGGGAGAAGCAGGCTTCTCGCTGAGCAGGGAGCCTGACGTGGGGCTCGATCCCGGGACTCCAGGATCATGACCTAAGCCGAAGGCAGTCGCTTAACCAACTGAGCCACCCAGGCGCCCCAACACAGACATTTTAAAAAGCAACTAAGAACTTACAGGAATTTTTGGAAAGTTTCTGCTAACATACTAATACCATAAGAAAAATGTATCTGATTGCTTAGAATAATTATAACTCTATGAATTAGTGTAGCTATCTGATGCTAGGTCTATTTTATTCATAATCTTTTAACTTTTGTATGACTTTGTTCCTCCTTATTTTCTACAGGGGAAGACCTACACAATACTTGCAAAAGGCCAGTTGATAATATCTTTCCCCTAACGCAGTGACAAGCCATGATTACATACTGACTATGATCTTGGCCAACTGAGAACATTCCTTTCTTCCTGCCTAATTTTTCCTTGGACTTGCTTAAGTAAATCTCTAAGAGGCTGCTATCTTATCAAGAGATCCAGATCCAACTTCATGGGAAAAAAAAAAAAATCAAGGAAACTTGATCATTCGCCATAAAGGAGTTGATACTTGGCGGGTAGTTTTAAAAATTAACTCAGACCTCCCCATTCTATGCAACCTTGAACAAAACAGCATTACATATAGCTATCCAAACAAGTAATACCTTTAAATAAAGAGAATATCATAATTTTCTCTTACATGTAGAATACCATTTCCCCACCTCATGTCTCAAGTGGATGACAGAAAATAATTTGTTTTAAAATTTACAGACACTTAATCAACACAAGCTGTCTGTTCTATGTCTTGATCTATTCTCATTAGGGGCTCTTTTCTACAAGGTTAAGAAAATTACAAATTTGAAGCATCTTCTGGCTCAGCTGTGCAGAAGTTTCCCTCTTCACAAGACTATTCCTTTAATACTGCCTTATTATCCCTGAACTTTCTGTGACTCATGTATTTCTCTCAGAGTTCCTAGTGTTCCCTGTTTTCTGGAAATAGTGGATCCCTGTCCTACGATGTTTGGTTGGGATCCTGAAGATTTCATTTTGAAGCCACCTGACCCTTTTCTCTTCAGAAAACCCTTGTGAGGGGAGAGCGTCACTTGTCTAAATCTGGGGACCTTTCTTTGGAGAATTCACCTCTCTCTGAGAAGTGAGTTGCCATCTTCCCCTGGCTGTGACAGTAAGAAAGCTCCTCATTTTCTAAACATCTGAATGTCTCACTCCAATTTCCTTTGTTCATTGACCCCCCCCGCCCCATAGAAAAACATCCGTTGTGAAGTAATTTACGTCTGTCCAATCCTTTCAGTTATGCTGACAGTAATATCAACAAATACCCACTCCCATTCGGAGTGAGGTCACAGAGAAAGGAACTCCAGAGTATGAAGGAACACTGTAAAACACTTGTTTGAGATCCCCACTTCTACGGCAAGACTCTGAGAGCGGTGTGTGAGTAGATTATCAGAGAGGCTGATTATATACCAACTCCATCAGAGCTTGGGCAAAGGATGATCCAACCTAAATAGATTAAGATGTCTCTTGGGCAATAAACATTTCAGGGAAAACAATGATAAATTAAAGTTCTTTCTCCAAAGTCTGGGACTGCATTAGACTACAGAAAACTAGAGAGAGGGATCTTCATAAAATCTGATCAAATTGAACTTCCTGTCAGCCAAATGGCTGATTCCCTTTTAGCTTATGGGCATATTTAGTTTGGTTTAGAACAAATAAAGTGTGTATTCCTTGCCTTGAAAACAAACAAATAAAATACAATCCTTCTTCTTAGTAATTCTTAAATTGGTGATAGTTGGGGGTTGTGGTTGGACACACAAATGGATACAATGTGATCTATTTTTACTGATCACATTCATTTTGAAATTTCACACATTAAATTATAGCAGGGTATTTTAAAATGGTTTATCACAAAGGAGAATGGACTAAAAAAATCTTACTGACTGATGAGATACAAGTAATACTGTAGCCCAGTCATGACACTGAGGATGCAAGGGTGTTTTGACAGTAAGTAAGTGTGAAAGTGACCTATGAAATGGGAAGTAACTTCTCTTTTGTTTAGGGATAACAAAATCCAGAAATCAGTTATTTACCGTTCAACATGGAATTAATACCTCAGTATCTGTGAAGTAGGAATACGTTGGAGAAAAGCACCAGGTGCCTTTGGAAAGAGGATCCTTGCCAAATCTGAAAGGTAGGCACTTGAAATCTCCTCCTGACATTCTTTCCTCTTTGTATCAATTTCATCTCCCTCCCAAAAAGCCTGGTTTAGAGAATGATCTGATATAATTAACTTATACCAGAGTGTAAAATCTAAGTACAAGTTCTCCTTCTTCAGGGACATGAGCAATTTAAATCTTCTCCACAACTGAGGAACGAATGGTTCAATTTAGAACTGGGTTTGGTTTCCAGTTTTGCTACCTACCTTCTATGTGACCCGTGGACCACTTAACCTCCATGAGCCTCAGTTTTCTAGTCTACAAATGGGGGGTGATGGTAGTAATGAATACTGTCTTTATGTCAAAGTCGTATAGATTAAATTAATTCAACATCTTTTTACTGAATGCCTACTGAATTGCCAGGCACTGTTATAGGTGCCAGGAATTTAGGAGGGACATCAAGATAGACAAAGTCCCTGTGCTCACGGAGTTTACATGCTAACCGAAGAAAGGGAAACATAATAAACCCTTAGACAAAGAAATATATTATGCCAGGAGGGAGAAGTGCTATGGAGAAAAATCAAGTATGGTGGCTGTGATGGGGAATTTTATGGGGAGCAGAAGGTGGTTGGGAGTTGTCACACCAGAGCTTCTCTAAAAAGGTAACATTTGAGCAGACACACATGAAGGGAAAAATTCCCTGCCATGAGAATTTTAGGCAGAGGAAAACAATGAAAGCAGAAGGAGGAGCAAATGGAAAATCTCTGTGGAAGGAACATGCTTAGAGTACTTGAGTCAAGAGTGACACTGATTTTGAAAATATATTGTGAACAGGGTTTTGCGTGTTTTTATTCAGTGAGCTGGGAATTGTTGAAAAGCTTTAGGCAAAAAAAAAATAACAAAGCTTAGGCAAAGTCATATCTGACTGACATTATAAAAGGACCATTTGGTAGAGGGGTGTACACTGCAGAAAGGATAAGGCAGAAGCAGAAGACAAGACAGGGAACTTCCATAATAATTTGGGGAAAGGGAGCAGTTGATGGTGGCTTGGGCCAGAGTGTTCGTTACTAGGGAGGGGTGATGAGAAATGGTTAGATTCTAGGTTCATTCTGAATATTTATCTTGAGCCAGTGAACCTGGGTCTGGCTAGGCTGTGCAAGTTTTTAACTTTAGCCACTAGAAAAATGGAATTCTCATTTATTGAGAGGGGGAAGCCTGCACGAGCTGGTTTGGCAGGAGTGGGATGGGGTTGCACAATCAATAGTTAGGTTTTGGACCAATTAAGTTTGAGGTGACTGTTGGGTGTTAAAACGGAGATGCCAAAAAGGCAATTCAATAAGTATGAAAGCACTTAATCTACAGTCAGGCTTCATATGAACGTATGAACTCAGGTTAAACAAGTTAATTTGTGTTACTCCAGACAACTGTGTACTCTACCCCCAAGGCAGAGCAAATGAGTGAGAAGTTGCGTTTACACATGTAAACCACTGCTCTTTCTGAAAATCCTGAGCCATGTCATCAACTTTCATCTTTGAGCAACAGCAGAAATAGAAACAATAAAAACAAGTAAATAATAACAACCTAATTCTAATAAAAAGAACTCCTTGTTGAACTTTAGTTACAGATATCTCTCTGGCTTTTAAATGCTGAATATCACTGCTTCTTACTGTTAACTAATTACCTTTTTTATTCATGATTAGCCCTGACCTGTCAATTTAAGGTTAAAATCTAATGAGGATAATAAAATAAAGATTTTGAAAATCTGATGGACCTAAATTACCTATTTCACTGTCTGAAAGCAGTTAAGACCTTTCCTATTTAATGACATTTCATTAGTAAGCAATTCACGGTTAGATTTTATAAAAAAATAAAATAAACCCCATAAAACATAAAATATACTATTCTGAAGTGATCTCTAAGATTTATTTTTAAATCTATCTAATAAAATTTGTAATGAAAAAACAAACTTTATTAATTAAGCTTTTGGATATTAATATTAGAGCTTTCTTTTTCTCACACAAATACTTCTACATATGTGTGTTAAATTTTTAAACATTTTAGGCACAAATTTTATTATTCCTTTTTGGAAAATGCCTACTGGCAGACACTATCTTGTCATTACCAAAGAAAATAATGTTTTCCAGTAACAGATGCGGACAATGAGAACATGTTTGACTTGTACATGGGCTGCCTGAAATACTAAAATAACAAACGTATTTCTTTTTTTTTTTTTTAAAGATTTTATTTATTTATTTGACAGAGAGAGACAGTGAGAGCAGGAATACAAGCAGGGGGAGTGGGAGAGGGAGAAGCAGGCTTCCTGTGGAGCAGGGAGCCCGACACGGGGCTCGATCCCAGGACCCTGGGACCATGACCTGAGCCGAAGGCAGACGCTTAACGACTGAGCCACCCAGGCGCCCAATAACAAATATTTTATGTTCCTACCTAACTACTCTTAAATCTGTTTAAAATGCCCACTTATTGGGTGCCTGGGTGGTTCAGTCGATTAAGTATCTGCCTTGGCTGACATCGTGATCCTGGGGTCCTGGGATCGATTCTCACGTCGGGCTCCCTGCTCCGCAGGGAGCCTGCTTCTCCCCTCCCTCTATCCCTCTCCCCGGCTCATGTACATGGGCTCTCTTCTTTCTCCCCCACTTTCTCTCAAATGAATAAAATCTTAAAAAAAAAAAAGCCCACTAATTTGTTTATAAACTATCTAGATCCACAGGCAGAAAAAGCCGAATTATGAATAGTCTACCTCTATGCATTTCTACTGTAAAAACAAAGATCTACCTGTTACCTAATGTGATTTAGTTTGCATGTACATCATTAGAATCTCTGAGACACAAAAGAGCAGATACAGGGTGTCACAATATTTTCAAAGTGTTTTTAGTAGAAAAAAATAACAAATAAAACATTCTATTATTTTGCTTCTCATATTTTTCAAGTATGCTTATTAATTTTATTTGGTGTGTAACTTTCTAAGAAAAAACAGTTTCATATTATTCACAAGAAGAGAAATAACTGGGACAATGGTATATGTGAAAACTTCCACATCTCGTTGGTAGTCATATAAATATAAATTAAAGCAACCATGAAATATTACTTTTTATCTACTGGGTTGGCAAAGATTAAAAAGGACTAGGAATCCTCAGAGCTGAACAAAGTGAAGGGAAGTACTGTATTATCACTATGTTGATGGCCATGATGTCAACTGATAAATTTTTCTAGAGGGCAACCTGTCAACCTTTAACAAAACTCTACAAATATGTATAAACCCATCTACCCAGAAGTTCCATATCAACACGTTTAGCCTCAGGAAACAATTATGCAAGTATACAAAATATGTAATTAAAAGGATGTTCATCACAACACTGATGATAACAAAATATTGGCAATAGTTTATGTCCAATAATAGGAAATTAAATTTGGTATATTTACACAATGGAATACTGTGGAACCTCAATAATTCTAATGCAGTTATATGTTTATTGGAAAATAAAGAGTGTTGGGTGAAAATAGAATATCAGGTAAAAAGTAATTCTAAAACCAGGGGGATTATGGCCCAATATTTATGTATATTATTTGTGTGTATGCATACAGTATATTTTAACACAGAGAACAAAATCTCAAAAGAGGGGTGCCTGGGTGTCTCAGTTGGTTGAGTGACTGCCTTTGGCTCAGGTCATGATCCTGGAGTCCCAGGATCTAGTCCCGCATCAGGCTCCCTGCTCGGCGGGGAGTCTGCTTCTCCCTCTGACCCTCCTTCCTCTCGTGCTCTCTTTCATTCTCTCTCTCAGATAAATAAATAAAATCTTAAAAAAAAAAAAACTCAAAAGAGATATACAAAATGGCACGAATAATTAATTTTGGGGTTAGGATTATAAGTAATTTAAATTTTTCCTTTTTGTTTATCTCCAATTACTTTTTATTCTATCACAAATATGTAGATTTTGTAGAGTTAAAAACAAAGTATTGGGGCTCCTGGGTGGCTCAGTCGTTAAGCATCTGCCTTCGGATCAGGTCATGGTCCCAGGGTACTGGGATCGAGCCCCACATTGGGCTCTCTGCTCGGCGGGGAGCCTGCTTCTCCTTCTCCCTCTCCCCCTGCTTGTGTTCCCTCTCTCGCTGTGTCTCTCTCTGTCAAATAAATAAATAAAATCTTTAAAAAAAAAACACTAAAATATTTACACATTAAACAGAAGTGTAGGTTTTGAGCACAGGAGTAATTATCTGCAATATGAATAAGAATATGTAATCCCCAAAAAGATATAAAGCAATTTCTACTTTACAAATAAACAGTTATCTGAATTAGAACACTAAAATATCTATCAATACTGAAAGAAATACAGTATCAAAAAACTTTGGGAAATACCAGTAATTTATTATGCGCTTTTTTTTTTGGCCATGTTACTCCTAGACAGTTTCATTAAATGAATATTTACCCTGAGAAAGAATATTATCATTGATGGTTAAATATGCACCTGAAGACCTGGCATCAGATACTTTAGACACAGTTAACAATGTCATACAAACAAAACCCCTGTAGATTTAGTAAAAAGAGGCATAAACATATTGATTATATAAGAAAATCAATGTGCTAAGAATTGGACTAAGATACAGCACTTGCAAATATAACAAGTACTTGACCTATTTAAAACTAGTATACTAAATTTAGTGAACATTACATACTCAATTAAAAATTATTTTCCTTGCCTTATTAAAATTTAGATGAATTTTGCAAGAAATTATTGGAATAGCTCATCTGATTTTGAAAAATTAGCTAGTGGAGTGTGGGATATTCAAACTAATGAAGTCCTATTCCCAAAAAGTTCGTATGGCTGGAAGAGACATCCAAATCACCTCACTGACATTTACGTGATATATTGGAGCACTACGTATTTATTTACTTTTTCACATTTTAAATCATAGAGGTTTATTTATTGATATTTTTAAACTGATAAATGTGGCGAAATGGTTTATATGTTAAATCATTTAATCTGAGCATGACAGCATTTAAAATCCTCACTAAGGATTCCAAATGTAAGAGTTTGGGAAAAGTCATCTCATGGATCCCATTATGCTATAGACTAATTTTATGGTATGGATATCTGATAATCATTAGATAGCCAATCACACGGATCTGTGAACCTCTGGCCTCACCAATAATTCTAACACCTACTGTTATCCAGGTTCATTCTTCAGAGCACTGGGAAATGTTTCATTAAAATATGTGGCTAAGGTTGAGGAAGAGGACGAGGGTAACAGAGGAAAAAAAAAAAACAAAAACAGGACAATTCCAAATGCAGCCTCTATTTAGAATAACAGGAGATTAGAAAGGCACAGACATGGTACTCCAAAAGTATTAATAAAAAATGCCTTTGTTTTAGTTAACAGCTTCCAAGACACCCACAAACTTTTCCCCACTTGGAATAGCATATCTGCCTACAAAATTTGGCTTCTAAAATTGATAAGTTAGGTGGTGATAATTTGCTTTCAAAAACTTCCCACAGGTTTCTAATAAATGTGCATTTAAATTGTGATTTGAGTTACCAAAATTTAATTTTTCCTTTGTCCTAAGAGATTGTTTATTCAAATTCATTCAGTGGAGGAACTTATTTTTTTTCTGGTAATATTCCTGACAGGTACTGATTCTGCTTTTTTTTAAAACAGAAATATTGGCCAATATTTACTCTGAGTAAAAGGAAGCCCACAGTCTCAGATGTAGAGCTATTCAAAAGCAGACTATGCCTCTGTGGGTCAGATTTTCCTCATAAGAATTAACATCTACTTCCCAGTAACTGACACCCTCCTGCTTCTATTTTTGTTCCATCCAGCCATCCAAAATAAGGCCTAAATCCTAACCCACACCATAGTTCCTAAAACATCTGAGGACAGATATCACATTCCTCCTACGTCCTATTTTTACTAGCGAACATCTCCAGGTTAACGGTGTATAATTCAGTGGAAAGTACATGGTCTGTGAAGTCGGAAATCAGTAAATTCTTGGTTCTCTATTATTGGAAACCTCTCTAAGCCTCATCTAAGTTTTCTCATCTGTGAAAGGGAACACCCAAGTCTTAGTAGGTTGTTTTAGAAATGAGTTGGCACAACTGATATCCACTGTAGCGTTTTACCCAGTGAAGCAGCTCAAGAATGTAGATGACTCTCTCCCCAGCTTATTCTTGTTTGTTCTCAAAACGAAGAACTTAGGGGTGACTGAGGCACTCCAGATACAATGCGAATGGTTTAGAGTTCCGAAGATTGCACTCCTAAAAATGTCTCCTTAAGGCTTCAAGAACCTTAAGTTCCCACAGAATTTTAGTCAGCCAAAAGCCCACAAATTTTATTTATATGAAAATAAAGTAGGTTTCTCCTATCATGCATCATGATTTCTTTCTGATTGTCACCGAACACACTAGGCTGTGTTAAATTCCATCTTGTTTTGGACCATCCTTTCAGTCCATTGAGGCCTTTCTGGAAACTGAATTATTCTATCTAATCTATTAGATCTCCCTTCTAGTTTTAATCTACACATTTCTGTCATGCAGAACTTGGATAAGCCCACACATTTTCTGAGATGTGTATTTCAGATATACAGAACAGCCTATTCCAAACTCACAAGCAGCACAAACTGCCTGATCTGAATTGCCCCTCCCCTTCCCCACTCTGTATTTCCTTTACTGAAGAGGCAGTCAGAGATAGGTCCTCACATCACTGGGCAGTGCAGTAAGTACTCCAGGTGATTTATGGGCTGGTCCCAAGTAGAACGAAAGACAAAAGGTTCCCATCCAGTGAAAGGAGAAAATAAATATTAGATGTACTATGGCTTCATCCCTGAAAACCAACTTAATGCAGGTATGGGTGATCACCAGTGCGACCAGCTCTGTCAGCTTGGGTAAAATGTATCATGTAATGTAGAAAGGACCATGGGCTTCGAAGTCAGACTTCCTGGGTTCAAATACTGACACTACTGTTTGCTTGCTGTGTAATGCTGAGAAAGTTACTTAGTTTCTCCGTGCCTTGGTTTCTTCTTTGGTAAAATTATAGTTATTGCTTTTGCTTTGGTAACAAAACAATATCCAAGTGTCAATGGAAAGGAAGGAAGAAAGGAAGGGAGGGGGAGAAAAGAGAGGGAGGGTAAGAGGGAGGGAGGGGAATTACAGAAATTCACGCTAAAGGTATAGTCCTATTTTTGCTTTTCTAAAACTGTCCCTTCCAACCTACAACCCAAGCAAGTTTTATTTCCCTCTGCACTGCGAGGTTAAAGTCAGGCCAAATGAGAATTTTTTCTTGGTGGCCAATGCAGAGAGTCACTGTCCTTAGGGTCTTTTCCCCTCCAAAGTGGAGAATAAATTTAAACTCATCAAATGACTGAATTACAGGCAGTAGAAAGGAATGCGAAGAATTCCTAAAGTATATAATCTTGTCTTAAATAAGTGTAAATTCCCCTATGGTTCATTAATTAGTCATTTATAGTAATCCACTTTTACAAATACTTTTTCACTAAATGTTCTTGGCATTACTCTTAAGTCTTTGTAGGTCACACTTTCCATCCTAGTGCAGGTATACTTCATGTGAACAGCTGAACCGTGGAGGCATCAACACTCCATAGCTGGTGCCCTGAGACGTGCCTTAGTGGGGCTCCCTCCGCATTTAGTCTGGCTCCTGGGCTTGACTCTGGCTCCAGCTTCAGGCTATGTCTGGTTTTCTGGGTTGCAGGGCTGGTGTAGGCCCATTCTCCCTCACCTAGCTCCACCCATAATGTGCTGTTTTATGTTACGTTACAACATAAACCACAGAAAGGAGACACTGAGAAAGGATGAGAAAAAGCAATGAAATATGAGTAATGGGACGGGGTAGGGAAATAGCCTATAATTTTTCACATTCTGTTTCCTTTTACATACAATTAGCCCTGGGAAGTTGTCTATGTTAACAGAATAGACATGCATTCCTAGATATGTATATTTAAGAATATGTATATGTATATACATATACAACAATACATATTGCTAAAAATGGATGAACACTTCATACTGACCTTAGGGGGTTTAAACGGATAGTCTGGTGAAAAGGTAATGTCAAGAAAGAACACCCCTCCTTCATAGACAGATCCTGGGGGTCCCAATATAGTTGACCTCCATTCATAAATGTTGTCTCCTTTGGGTCCAGCACTGAAATAAGACATACAAATGAAATGTGCTTAGAGATTATGTAAACCCTGGAATTTAAAAAATTCTATTTATGGTAACAATAAATTGAGCAATTCCACAAAAACATAACAAATCGGGTAATTCTATATGATGATTCATTTGTCAATATTATCAATACTCTATAAAGAAAAGATGTTGGTATTACTTAAAAAACAGAACAAGGACGATTCTGTCTTGCCATCACAATTCTATACCTACTGAACAAAAGATTCCCAGGACCAAAGACCAGAGGAAGGAGCACAAATATTTAATAAAGCATGAAACTATTTGTGAGATCCTGAAAAAGATGATATAGTCATAGAGTGAAAGAGACAAATTTTCGAAGACAGAGGGGCCATTAGAGAAAAAAAAAGTCTAATAAGAAGTACTCTAATTCCTTTGTTAACAACTGAGAATAAAATGAGGCTCATGGATATCAGTAAATGCTCATTATTCATAAAACTCTGCTCAAGTATCATATCCCATCTCAAGCTTCCTCTTTTCTCTCTTTCCAGCCAAAGAATCTCTGCCCCCTCAACCCCCATGTATCATAAATAGTGTGGTCTATAGAAACCAAGATGTATTATTTCATTTTATAACCATGTTTTTAATTAAAAAATTTTTTTAGAGTAAGATCTATGCCCAATATGGGGCTTGAACTCACAACCCCAAGATCAAGAATCACATGCTCTACCAACTGAGCCGGCCAGGAATCCCCTATAACTGTTTTTAAAAGTGTTTACTTTTCTGTCCCTCCCTAGAAGTTCCCTGAGGAATAGATTTTTGCTTTGTATTAGGGCCTAGTAAGTACATGTTTGTTTGATGATGATGGATTAATAGGAAAGCAAGTGAAGCCACATGACTACTACTAGTAAATATCTGTCTCTGAGTCTCAGACAAACTCACTGAGGAAAATAAGGCCCACATGAGTCAACTGAATTATAATCTCTCGAGTGAACAGAAGGGCAAATGAGATTATAATTTAGCTTTTCAGTGCTTTTTGCTACATCAAGCTAATACCTGCATCTAACAGCCATAAATTACCCTCATACTCTATAGCAAAGTGGGCAGCCCTTTGGGGAAGATTTTATTGTCAACAAAAATTTAGCTACTACTCTTTCTTATTTTGAAATTAGTTTATATCTACAAAAACCTCACTGTTAAGCAGTGTATCAAAAAAGCATGCATCTTAACTAAGTTGGGATATATTCTGGGAATGCAAGGATAGTTTAATAATAGAAAATTATTAATGTAATTTACCTAAGAGATTAAAGTTGGAAAAAAATGGATAATCTCAATGGGTGCAGGAAAAGCACTCAATAGGCTTAATAATAGCCATTCATGATAAAAAAAAATTTTTAGCAAAACTGGAATAGATGGAAACTTCTTTAGCCTGATAAATAGCATTTACCAAAAACCTACCATAAAACAACTAATATATTCAGTGACAAAATATCAAAAGCACACCCTTTAAAATTGGAGAACAATATAAGGATGCCCACTGTATCTACTTCTAATCATTCGTGCACTAGTGATCATATTCATCAAGGTATGAAAGACACAAGGAAGGAAAAAACAAAAGGTATAGATTGGGATGGAAAAAATAAAACTGTGAGCATTTGCAGTATTTATGTACACAGAAAAATCTATACACAATTTATTAAACTTAAGAGTTTACAAAGTGGTTAGATTTAAGATCAATATGAAAAATCAACTGCATTTCAACACACCAACAAAATTAGAAAATATATTTTAAAATATTTTTACAGTATTAAAAATAAAAAACCTATGAATAAATTTCATAAAAATATATGATTTTAATGGAGGAAATTATAAAACTTATTGAAATACAAAGAGAATTAAATAAATGGAGAGAGATACCAAGTTTATGAGTAGGGAGACCCAGCATCCTACAGATGTCAATATTCCCCAAACTGATCCAATGCAATTCCAATCAAAAGTCTAACAGTTATTTAAAAAATGAAACTTGACAACTTGATTCTGAAATGTGTTTGGAAGCTCAAAGAAATCCCTCAAACTTTTCCACATACTTACAGGAATCTGATATATGTCAGAAATAATGGGGCTAAGAAAACAGTTTTTGTATATGGCAAATAGAGAAACTGGATTTATACTTCAATAAATATACAAACCTTTGTTGTAGATGGATTAAGCATGTCAGTGCAAAAGTCAGAAGTTTTAGAGGTTGCCTAAAGAGACTGACAAGCCAAAAACTAGAAAAGATATTTGGATCACATAAAACTGACACAATTCTAGTGTCCAGAGTATACGAATTTCTATGAATCAATAAGAAAAAGACTAGCAATCCCTTAGAAAAGACATAAATAGGCATTTCCAGAAAGAAGAAACATGAATGGCCAAAAGGCATATGAAAAATATCCAATCTCATTAAAATCGGAAATGAAACTTAAAATTACAGTTCAATATTATTTTACACAATGTATAGGCAAAGATAAATGCGTGACAAAACCAAGTGCTGATGAGGATGTGGAAAAACAAGAACTATACATTGCTGAAGAGCGTTCAATCACTTTGGGTAAGAATGTGGACTTATTGGGCGCCTGGGTGGCTCAGTCGGTTAAGCGACTGCCTTCGGCTCAGGTCATGATCCTGGAGTCCTGGGATTGAGTACCGCATTGGGCTCCCTGCTCAGCAGGGAGTCTGCTTCTCCCTCTGACCCTCTTCCCTCTCGTGCTCTCTATCTCTCATTCTCTCTCAAATAAATAAAATCTTAAAAAAAAAAAAGAATGTGGATTTATCTAGTTAAGCTGAATCTATACACTTCTATATTACAACATCTCAATTGCACTCCTAGGTACATACCCCAGAGAAACTTTTACACCTGTGCACCAGAAAACATATACAAGAATGTTCATGGAAGCACTATTTTTAATAGCAAAATTGGAAACAATACAAATGTCTACTGACAGAAAAAGGAATAAATTTACCCAAAGGAATACAACACAACAGTGAAAACATACTGATTAACATGGATAAATCTTAAAAGTGGCATACTGAATAAAAAAGCAAGTCTAAAGGAATATATACAGTATGATACTATTTTTACCAAGTTTGAAAACAAGCAAACAAGAAAATAATACACTGTTGAGGATACAAACATATGTGATAAGCAAGAAAATGAATGAGAACAAAGCTCAAAAGAATAGTTTCCTGGGTACAGTCAGATGGTGGAGGAGTAGCACAAAGGAGCTTCAATGGTACTGGTGATGTTCTACTTTTCAGTATATATGGTGGATTCAGGAGTTACCTGTTTTATTATAGGTCTCATAACTTACTTATGTGTTAGATATGTTCTTATATATGTACCAAGTTTTCACATTAAGAACAAGGATGTCCCAAAAGTCTACTAAAATGCTATATGAGGAAAGCAAGTTTGCAGCATATGAATACTGTGATTTTATTGTATAAACTGGAAATATAAAATAGTATTTCATATTGTTTATGGATACATATCTGTCAGTCTT
Source organism: Callorhinus ursinus (assembly GCF_003265705.2). Taxonomy (NCBI): domain Eukaryota; kingdom Metazoa; phylum Chordata; class Mammalia; order Carnivora; family Otariidae; genus Callorhinus; species Callorhinus ursinus. The sequence goes on along the minus strand of NW_027397063.1, from coordinate 128,818,444 downwards.
TGAAGAAATGAACTGGAAAGATAGGCCTAAATTCATGACAGTGGTTGTGCAGGGAACAGGAGAAAAGAGGAACAGGGAGATGGGATAGCTCTGAAGATGGGGAATGCAGAAGAGTTCAATTTTATCTCTAGTTTTGATTTCTCTTATTTAAAAAGGATGAAGTGAAAAAAAAATCATAGCCTAGTTTATTGCAAAGTGCTGAAATATACTGAGAAACAGAGCAACAGGCCAGAGTATAACATTCCTGCTGCATGTTCCTCTTGACCTAACCTTTCCTGAAGCTGACAGTGAGGTACAGACAGAATACGGTCAGATGACAACAAAGCTTTGGCAACAATAGCCCCTTGTTGCCAGACAAGCTCACTCATTCAGATGAATAATACACATGGTTACGCCCTGAGCTATAATTAGACCCAATATGAATAGATAAGTTTATCAGAAGGAAGAACTTAAAAGTAGAGTAAATTATAGGTTTGTAGTTACAACATTACTTCAAGGTAAATGAAGAAATTTAATTTAAAAAATACACACAGTGAGAACACGGCTATGAAACAATGTGCATAGACATGTTTCCCAAATACCAAGATATAATTTCTCTGAGTCACTTTGAGAAATTTTAAGATGACCTTCCAAAAACGGTCATCACAGTTCATTATATAATTTAGGCTGAGGAGTCACCAAATAGTGCCACCAAGGAAGGGACTCAGAAATAGAAGTCAAGAGATATCTCACAAAAGCAGGCAATGCCTGTGAATTATTTACATTCAATTGTGCTCATTTTAAATTTTATTTGGCTCTCAGTGAGAAAACATATTTTATTAGCTCTCTGAAATCAGCTACCTTGTTATCAACAATGGATTAAATAACACAGCTAACATTATCACTCTGAGTTGGTTTATACTGTCCAAATATGCCTTTTAAAAAAAATACTAGTAGTAACAAACTATCTTGAACACACACTGGTGTTTTAAAATGCATCTAAAACTTACAATACTTCTCTAATATATACATACTAAGTCTTAGCAGTCTGGCCTCTTCTATCATCTTACAAGTGGCAGGTCTACACCACTTGCAGTTCCAAAGCTTAGAGCAGTGGTTCCTGAACTACACAGCGCTCTGCCCTACTCCCATTTTGCTATGTTTCAGTTGAGAAATCCTGTAATAAAAGTACAGAATTGTGTTGTACAATACGGTAGCCATGTGGCTCCTGAGCACCTGAAATGTGGCTGCTTATTCACATATGCTGTAACTGTAAAATATATACCGAATTTCAATGACAATGCAAAGGAAAGTAAAATACATCACTACTTTTTATTAATTACATGTTGAAATAATTATATTTGAGATACACTAAACTAAAAATATATTAAAACTTACCACCTATTTCTTTTTATTTTTTAATGTGGCTCCTAGAAAATGTAAAATTACACAAGTGGCTCATACTGTATTTCTATTAGACAATGCTGTTCTAGAGCAGTGCTGTCTAATAAAACTTTCTGTGATAATGAAAATGTTTTAGTTCTTACCATTATCCGGTATGGTAATCCCTAGCCACACGTGGCCTTTAGGCACCTGAAATGGAGCTGGCGAGAATGAGGAAGTGGATTTTCAATGTCATTTGATTTTAATGAATTTAAATCTAAATAGCTCCATGTGGCTAGTGGTCACATATACCGGGCAATACAGATCTAGCAGCTCCAGTAGCCCATACTGACCAAATGAGTTTTTTTTTTAATATGTCAGAATTATTTGGATTTATATAAAACAGAAGAATGAGCTTTTATATACTTTGGACCAAAAAAGTGAGAAGCCGAAGCTGCAGACCATTTTGTATTTTCAATGATCACTTCCCCCTTAAGCTGACCAAATAACAGAGCCGCAGACACCTGCACTACAGAATGATGATGAAGAACATGACCGGACTCTAAGTCAGACTTGCTTTTCTGAATCCTAGTCCTACCATGTAAGGCCTGTAGAGCCCTGGGTGAATGTGTAATCTCCCCATATAATCTTTCAGTGTCTTAGTTTCCTCAGCTACAAAATGAGGCAATTACAGCACGAACCTTGTGGAGTAAGTGAAGTTTTAGTAGAGCTTGGAAAATGGGGCCTGTAATGGCTCAAATAGTATGTTTCCAAATGTTTGCTGCTATTCTAGGTGTTGTTATGCTTTGTGGATGATACAGAAATTCACTAACACAGTCAAAAGATTAATTGCCTGGTGATTTTATAAGAAGGGTTTCAAGATCCCTGGACTAGAAAACAGGCTACCAAGACCCAGACATTAATAATCATTTTCACTACCACCATTATCACCATCATCATCCTGCAATCTAATCTTAGGGTATGTATTTAGATGCAGAACTTTGGAAACCATCAGAAATCAAAGCTGCCACTTCCAGGAAATCCAATTTTGCGTTGAATGGAATGTTTATTTAACATCAGGATTTTTAGGTATGTGGTTATTTAGCAATGTTTTCTCACTTCCAGTATTCTTAATGATCAATACCCTTATTTTCAGATTTTATTTTTTAAAGAAGAAAGATAAACACAGCTAACAGAGTTACATTTCAAAATAAAATGCAATTAGATAAATCTATGAAAATGCAAATATCAGTTAGCAAATTACAAATTAGTTGTAACCAAAGTTGCCGCTCGGGGAAATTCTGTTAGAGAATCAACCTTGTAAACTGTGTTCAGCCTTCTATGCTGCTGCCTACAGTGGATGAGCCCTTCTACACGTCTGAAATATTATACACGTACAATAAAAATGCTGAAAAGGACTAAGCACTCACTGTGTCTTTATTTAAGATCCTAAGATGTTTTAAATACATCTGAATACTTTCAATGTGCTGTGCCACAGCTGTGACTCTGAGACCAAGAGTTTTTGGCTGTGCCTGCTGCCTTTTCATTTAACATCGACTCTGAGATAGAAAAAGAGTAAGGCAGCCCAGGCAACGTAGGGATCCTGGCTCCACAGGACAAGAAACTTGCCTTTGTAGAGAATCTCTGATGTGCCAACAATAACCTGAAATTGATGGGGACAGAATGGTGAAGAGAAGACAGTACGAGGGATTTCTCAGGAGCTCTGGAAATCTCTGCTTATGTGTCAGATTCCACATAGCTGGATTCATCCCTTTCAGAAATGAGCACAATGTTCACAGGCAAATGACATGCTGCACATATGTCCAAAGTCCCTTTGAGAGTAAACAGCTGCAGGAATATTGAGCTTTCTGCTTATAACACAATAATGTATGTTTCTCTAATGTCAAACTGGAAGGAAAGAATAGTCCCATCCTTTTTTTTTTTTTAAATATTTATTTTTATTTTTATTTATTTGAGAGAGAGAGAATGAGAGAGAGCACGAGAGGGAAGAGGGTCAGAGGGAGAAGGAGACTCCCTGCTGAGCAGGGAGCCCGATGCGGGGCTCGATCCCGGGACTCCAGGATCATGACCTGAGCCGAAGGCAGTCACCCAACCAACTGAGCCACCCAGGCGCCCCAAGAATAGTCCCATCCTTTAAAAAAATATGAAAGCAAGGCCCAGACCAGTTACAGATAAGGACAGTAGGAAAAGCAGCTAAAGAGGGGAAATACCACCACTGTATGAATGAAATGAGAAAGAAAACATATGGAAGTGGGGAGATTCAAGGGGGAAAATGTTTTCAGACTGTTCTCAAGGCCATGAGCTGACCTAATTGTTGCTAAATCCAACAGTGCCTTTTGTTTTCATTTTATTGAAACTGTAGCTTCTACTCCCTGATTCCTAAAAAGCTCTCTTCCCCAGGTATCTATCCAAGAGTCTCTCTCTACACTTTAGGGTAACTTCTCCAATCTTTTGTCCTCTTCAGTAACATCTCTTCAATGTCTGCTTTCCTAGGGGTTCTACCCTCAGTTACCTTGTTTCTTCATCTTCATTCTAGGTATGTTATTATCTGCCTCTGACAACCTATCTAACACTGATGGAACCTCTAACCTGGCAGGAAACCCAAGAGTCATCCTTGACTATGCTTCCTTCCTCCTTCTCTTCTCTTAATTCCCCAAAGCCTATAGAAGCTATCTCTATAATCTGTCTACTGGCTGCATTAGCTCTCACTTAGATGATGGCACCAACATGCTATTTCCCTACCTCCAGTCTTGCTTTCCTTCAATCCATCCACCAAACTGCAGATAGGGCAATTTCCAGAAAATCCTTTAAGTGGGATCTTCTGTTTTCCTGATTTCTCTGACTTCTTAATACCTTCAAGATCAGGCCCAAATTCCTTTGAAGCATACAAAGTCTTTCAAAAAGATCTGCTTCCAGCTGACCTCTCTGGCCTCATCCCTTGCCACTACCCTTTCCTCTAGCTCCATTCTCCAGTCATACTGGACCTACTTATAAAACTTTCAAGGGAGCTCGACTTTTTTTTTTTTGCCTCCTGGCTTTGGATAAGATTCTCTGTAGGTCTGACCATTCTATTTGTCCTTTAGGCCTCAATTTAGCTACATTCTCCTTGGGGACATCTCCTTTACCCTCAAAGGCTAAGTACTCCTTTGGAAGTGGTAACATCCTATGTAAACACAGCATTATAAAGTCATTTATGGGACCTTTAATACTTGGAAAAGAAGAAATCTTAAGAAACATCATTATCTGGGTCATAGGAAAAAAAGAACTCATTCTGATAGTGGAAAAAAAAAATCCCCTATAGCTAAGAGGGTATTGAGAAAACAGGCCAAGATTATAGCTCTTGAGAAGGCAAATGAAGAATGGTATTTCATAAACTCCTGAGGTTTCCTATATTTGCATGCAGTAATTTTTTTTTGAAGACCAGTAACACCAAAGTCCACCACATTTTAGGAGATTAGGATACAACAGTGGTGACAGAAAAGATCCATTTTGTATACTAAGTTCTAAGCAGTACTGAATGATTAATATTTTCTCCTTCATATATTTTTCTTTCCAGTTCTTAGCAGTCTGGTCCTTATTCTTGAGGTATTTCAAGAAAAAGAATTATTTTATACTTTTTGTCAATGAGTGCTTACCTAATGGGAAGGATCTCTGTCCTCAATCACACTTTCCAGATTTGAGATGTGTAAAACAAAACAAGATTTCAGTTGACTGTAGATATCTTTTACCAAATCGTACTTTAAAGTCACTACTGTCATATAATTTGTATCCTATGTTAAGAGGGTCAACAACTTAGCAGAGACGAAGAAACTGAAGAAAAAGAGGTTTTTAAACAAAATATAATTAGCTTAATGATTACAATACTTCCTTTTCCCAGGGAAGGCAGTAGCTAATAAGATAGCGTCCTTAGTGAGTAAAACTAGCCTTCTGTAAGTTACTGAGAAAGAACAACTGACTCAGTGACTTGATGACACCTTAGGCTTCTTTCTATATTATGTGTATGGTGTGTGGGTGGGTGGCTGTGCATATTTTATTTTCCCAATGTGTGATATATTTCAGTGAGTATGCAACTGTGCAACAGACTTAAAATTTTAAGACATAACTGTATGAAATAATGAGCAAGGAGAAACAGAGAAATTGGGAAGTAGGAAGGAAGACCACAGGGAAAAACTGCCTATGGTTCCTTTTCCTCCCAAGCTGCATTTTTATAAGACACATTCACTTATAAGGACAAAGACAGTCACAGTCAAAAAGAACCAAATCTTATTTTATATATGTGGGTTGTGAGAAATAAGGTTACAATTATAAAGACTTGGGAGACCATCTAGTTCAACTTTTCTTCATAACACAAAAGAAGCAGAAGCATTAGAACTGGACTGGAATTTCACTGAGTTAGACAACTAGGCATAAAATCAATCTTGAAATACTTAAATTACTGAATTATTACTTAAAATACCGAATTACAGGATTTTTAATCCTTTAGTTAGCTGAAAGGATTCTAGAAATAAGTTAATCAAGTTATTTGCAGCCTTTTTTTTTCTCCTTTTCAACATACCCTCTTCTTTTAGAAAAAATTACCTCCTTCAGCAGTGATTCTTAGCATGTATTTGGTGGGGGATGATAATTTCAAAAAAATGAAAAAGCTCCTCTCCCACTGAAAATCACTTCTGTCAAAGCCTTCATTTCAAAACTGGTAAAATTAAGTTTCTACAAAGTGAAGTGCTTTGCTCAAGACCACACCCACAGAAGAAAACCTGAGCCCTCTGATCCCAAGGAGAGGCTCTTACTGTTTCACAACTACTGTGAACTTAGAAAGGAAGACTCAACTGGAAAAACCATATAGTTACCATTATGATGAATTGCCTGGTGTAAGACAGGAGACCAGAGATCGACACTAACACCTGGGTTTTCTTTTCTTTTTATCCTGGGCACGTTTCAAGGACTAGATTTAGATTTGGTGAAAGCCATTTTTATTTCAGCTACCCAATTCTTTTTTTTTTTTTAGCTTTTCAAACTAGAAATACTGATCTTATGCTACTCTTCCCATTTCCTGAGCAAGCATACCACTTCTTGCACCACTGCTTTTGTTGCCCACCTCCCACCCTGATGCTTGTGCCTTTTCTCTATTCTGTGTCAGAGATGAAAGGTCGCAAGGTACTCAGGATTTCCAGGGCTAGCCTCTCTTATCTGCACTGTCAGAACAATATGGGCACGTGAGCTAGCAAATGTAGCAGGCAATGTTTCTTTATTATTTAAAATTTCGCCCCATGCCCGTGTTAGATGGGAAGGCTGTACAGCTTTAACATGTCCACTGATCTTATCTGCAGGTTAAATAAGCTTTGGACAAGAGTGCAAGCCACCGCTGCCCTACACAGTTCTGAGGAAGCCAAATCCTTCCCCAAATTCTTTAGTTCTCAAAAATGTTACTATTCACAGAGGACAGAATGCCAAGTTCCCTGGTATCATTCCAAATGCAGCTTTATTGTTTTCTAACATTTATAATACTGTGTCAAAGTAAAAATTCCATTTGAAAGTTACCAGGGGGCAGATCTTAGCGACAGTTAACTATTCCTAGTATAGTTAAGGTTTATCTGTTTATTTGTATAGAGTTATTATCAAGGCAATTTGTTTTCCAAGTAGATTAAATACCTCCAATATACTCAGTACACTTTTCATTGGCTGAGAACATCTTTTGTTTTTGTATAGGTAAATGGTAAACAACAATTTATTCATATGGCTAATTTATTCCCCCAAATATTTGCTGTTGTATCCTACAACCTGCATTTTTCTTTGTATCCCCGACATTGCTATCTGGCTCCAAGACCCACCATCACCGTTCTCTTCCAGCAGGTCAGCTAGAAGGTCAATAGCAAAAGCAAACTGCACACACAGAAACACAGTAAATGTTTGTTGAAAAATAATAAATAACCATCTTTAGTAAAACACTAGTCTATTAGTATAATAGTAAAGACAGTGGGCTTCAGATCAAGACAGCCAGGGGTTGTCCTGGCTCTGCCACTAATGGTGTGAATTAAAGCAAGTTATTTAGTCTCCTACTGTCCCTTTGCTTTTGAAAGGATGGCTCCCTTATAGAGATGATGTGAGCATTAAATGAATTAATACATATAAACAGCTTAAAATAGTGCCTGGCCCATAGTAAGGGTTATAAAATTTATGCTATTTATATTATCAGGTAAGTGAGAAACTAGTAGGGCTCAATCAGGGTCCTGAAGCTCACTCATCCTTTACTCCTGGACCCAAGACATGGAAATAAATTTAGGGGGTCTGACTTCCCTTTTCTGGACCTGCTGTATGACACCTTGTATGCTAATGTCTCTGTCTCTCATGCTTCTCCCTACTCAATACTGAGCTCATGAAAGAAAGTGACAAGTGACTGCTAAGTCCCATCTTTCTTGGTTAATAATTCAGTAAAGAATAACTTCAGTTTTACATGTTCCATCCTATAACAACATCTGAGACTGCACCAAGTCCAAATTCTCAGATACTGTATAACAGTGGCTTTAAAATTCATTCTCTAGGGGCGCCTGGGTGGCTCAGTCATTAAGCGTCTGCCTTCGGCTCAGGTCATGGTCCCAGGGTCCTGGGATTGAGCCCTGCATCTGGGCTCCCTGCTTGGTGGGAAGCCTGCTTCTCCCTCTCCCACTCCCCCTGCTTGTGTTCCCTCTCTCGCTGTATCTCTCTTGTCAAATAAATAAAAGAAATCTTTAAAAAAATAAAATAAAATAAAATAAAAAATAGAAGGGAAGCAAATGAAAGGCTCTAGCAACATTTTGTTCCTCACAATAACCGGAGGGGTGGAGCTATGACAGAACTTTCATATTGCCTAGTTGTCTAAGAACATTATGCTCTTGCTTTCATGAGATTTTGCAGTCTGCCCTTGTAAAACACTTATAGAAGTGACTCCCAGCACTCAACTTAGTGATTTAATATTATACAAAGTTCATTAGTCATGGTATCTACATCAATTTTCTACAAAAGCTATCATTACGTTTCTGATTTCAGCCATTGCCTTCTCCCTCTGTAAGCAAAACAAACACAGATTTTACTGAAGATCTGCTATTTAAGAACCACCCATTTGTAGTATCTCGTAGTAATTCCTGTCAATGTAGGCTATCGTTGAGGGATTTAGTGGTTTTTGCTTTTGGCAGTGCTACAATGGTGGAAATAACTTACACTGCCCATCCCCATCTTACGGTGTCTGCTAATACGTAGGGTTGTTGGCTGCCAAGCAGATTTAATTTACCCACTTCTCAGCTTGCATTAACCTTTGAATAATAAAGCACAGCTGAGGCTGCTGTAAGAAACAAACCCAGGAATGAATAATTAAAAACACCTCTTCAGCCTTGGAAAGACCAATTCCTAACATTAGGGGAGATTTAATTGTGACTGAAGCATTAAAAAGGCTAATTGTATTCTTTATAAACTGAAACAAACGTTAAGGACATAGTGTGACTACAATACACGTAGTATATGAAAAGCAAAGCTCCGAAAGCACCCAGTAATCAATTCAAATGAAAAAAGTAAGAGTAGTCTGATTCTAAAGAAAAACAATTACTCCTAAAGATGGGCACTCGTATTGTCTATATACAGAAAAAACTACTACTTATAAAAAGCTATTATACATCTGATACAGGTGGACTGGCTGGAATAGCATTCGAAGGGATAGACATGTTACAGCTGAAACAAAAGGTTGAGAATAGAATAGATTATAGGAAATCCCTATCTTCTTTGAATCTGTCAAGTGCTTATGACAGCTGGGATTCTTCTTTGCTTTTGATGGATTTAATTTTCCTTTGGGAACCCAAATCTAATGTAGCTGTCATATTTATGCGTTAAGATCACTAAACAGTCGTTGCTATTTTATATACTTGCTAATACACTGTTAATGTCTAATATCATATTTAAACCAAAGAGTACCCTCTTTAGCTATAAACAATTATCTCTGTTTCTAGACCTCCACCAAAGGGCAGGATATCTCCCTAAATCAAGGAGGGCAGTTTCCTCCCATTACTGACTTTAAAGTATGTATGTTTAATTCTTCAAGTTAGGAAATTTTTCTTGCACTTAATTATATTTTGCTAAATTTAAGGTCTTTTCCTTTACCTCTGTTCAAAAAACCATTATTGTCAGTGCCCTTCTCCTATACACGTTTTAATTACTGGGAATTAAGAAGGTAGAAGCAATTTTGTGGCTTTTAAAATGGCTTTAGTTTCATTTATGCTTCTTTTGGTTCTCTGAATCTTCTCTAATTTTTGGTCTATCTAACTAAAGATGACTTTTTGTACATAACAGGTAAAAGGGTGACCAAATGAGAACAGACTTGGATTTGCTATTTTGGTATAGACCAGCTTCTCATTTGGGAGAATAAGAGTACTATTTTTTTGTTGAGAGGTTATAGTCTTAATATTTTCCTGTATCACATCAATTTTTGATATAAGAAAAGTGTTGGCTTTTACTGAACTTGTTTCCTGCTGGGATTAAAAATTTTACAGTTCTATTTATAGTCACCACTGGAAACAGTTCCCACTACTCTGGTTTCTTCTGAATCTCCCTATATTCTTGCTACCACCCTCAAATTGTCAGATATTTATTTAAATTTCCTTCGGTATTCATTCTACTGTATTTTTCTGAGTTAGCCGTTTTCTAACACTTGGTTTCACTCCAGCCCCAGCAAAACAAATGATCCCTAACCCTGGTTTTTCCATAGGCCATGACTTGTGTCTCCGTGGCAGCACTAACCTAGGCTATGTTGTTCTCAGCCTTCAGCAGACTGGAGTCCCTTGGGGGCAGGTACTATGTCCTACTCATCTTTGCATCCTTGTCAGCTACAATGGTATCTGGAACCCAGCAGATACCTAAAAGAGCATTTTTGGATTCAATGTGATTTCACAAAGAATTGACCCTTTTTTTTTTAAATTTCTCCAAGAAGGACTTTTTTCTTTTTTTTAAAAACAAAAAAAAGGAAAAGGAAAAATTTTTTAAATTAACATACAATGTATTATTTGTTTCAGGTGTCCAAGTCTGTGATTCATCAATCTTACACAATTCATAGCACTCACCAAGGAACTGACACTTTTAACAGTGACCAAGAAGTGTTGAGGGCAGAGTAGATACTTAATAAACATATAATTAACTTTTTTGGGATTATATTTTATTTTAAACCTTTTAATTTTAAATAAGTTTTAAATTTATAGAAACATTGCAAAGGTAAATAGTACATAGTCCTCATATACCTTATAGCCAGTTTCCTCTATTATTAACATTTTACATTAGTATGGTACATCTGTCACAAGTAATGAGTCAATATTGATATATTATTATTATCAAAGTCCTTAGTTTATTTAGATTTCCTTAGTTTTTATCTAATGTCCTTTTCCTGTCCCAGGATTCCATCCAGTATACCATATTGTTTAGTAGTTGTGCCTTTTTATGCTCCATTCTTTTTTTTTAATATAGGCATACCTCATTTTATTATGTTTTGCTTTATAGCACTTTGCAGATACTACATTTTTTTACAAATTTAAGGTCTCAAGCTTGTCAGCACCATTTTTTCCAATGGCATGTGCTCACTTCGTGTCTCTGAGTCACATTTGGTAATTTTTCCAATATTTCAAACTTTTCCATCATTATTATATTTGTTATAGTGATCAGTGCTCTTTGATATTACTATTTTAATTGTTTTGGGGGCACCATGACCACACCCATATGAGACAACACACTTAATCGATAAAAATTGTGTTTTTTTTTTTAAAGATTTTATTTATTTATTTGACAGAGAGATACTGAGAGAGCACAAGTAGGCAGAGTGGCAGGCAGAGGGAGAAGCAGGCTCTCCGCTGAGCAGGTAGCCAGACATGGGGCTCGATCCCAGGACCCCAGGATCATGACCTGAGCCGAAGGCAGCCGCTTAACCAACTGAGCTACCCAGGTGCCCCAAAACTGTGTGTTCTGACTGGTCTATTGACTAGCCATTTTCTCTCTCCCTCTCTGTGGGCCTCCCTATTTCCTGAGACACAACAGTAATAAAATTAGGCCAATTAATAACCCTACAATGGCCTCTATGTGTTCACATAAAAGGAAGAGTTGCACATCTCTCACTTTAAATTAAAAAGCTAGAAATGATCAAATTTAGTGAGGAAGGCATGTCAAAAGCTGAGACAGGCTGAAAGCTAGGCCTCTTGCAGAAAGCACCCAAGCTGTGAGTGCAAAGGGAAAGTTCTTAAAATTAAAAGTGCTGGTCCAGTGAACACACGAAGGATGACAAAGCAAAACAGCCTAATTGCTGACATGGAGAAAGTTTTAGTGGCCCAGATAGAGGATCAAACCAGCCACAACCTTCTGTTAAGCCAAAGCCTAGTCCAGAGCAAGGCCAGAACTATCTTCAGTTGAGAGAGGGGAGGAAGCTGCGGAAGAAAAGTTGGATGCTAGCAGAGGTTGGTTCAGGAGGTTGAAGAAGCCGTCTCTATAACATAAAAGAGCAAGGTGAAGCAGCAAGTGCTCATGCAGAAGCTGCAGCAAGTGATCCAGATCTAGATAAGATAACTGATAAAGATGGCTACATTAAACAACAGATTTTCAATGTAGATGAAACAGCCTTATACTGGAAAAAGATGCCATGTAAAACTTTCATAGCTGGAGAGAAAAAGTCAATGGCTTGGCTTCAAAGATTCAAAAGACAGGCTGGCTCTCTTGTTCCAGGCTAACGCAGTTGGTGACTTTAAGTTGAAGCCAATACCCACTGACCATTCTTTTTTTTTTTTTTTTTAAGATTTTATTTATTTATTTGACAGAGAGAGAGAGACGGCGAGAGAGGGAACACGAGCAGGGGGAGTGGGAGAGGGAGAAGCAGGCTTCCCGCTGAGCAGGGAGCCCGATGTGGGGCTCGATCCCAGGACCCTGGGATCATGACCTGAGCCGAAGGCAGACGCTTAACGACTGAGCCACCCAGGCACCCACTCACTGACCATTCTAAAGGGCCTATGGCTTTTACACATTTATGTTAAACCTACTCTGCCTGTGCTGTATAAATGGAACAGCAAAGCCTACATGACAGCTCATCTGTTTACAACATGTTTTACTGAATATTTTAAGTTCCACTGTTGAGACCTACTGTTCAGAAAAAAATGATTCCTTTCAAATTATTACTGCTCACTGACAATGCACCTGGTCACCTAAGAGCTTGATGGAGATTTCCAATAAGATTAATGTTGTTTTCAGACCTGCTAACACAACATCCTTTCTGCAGCCCATGAATCAGGAGTCATTTTGACTTTCAAGCCTTATTACTTAAGAAATACATTTTGTAAGGTTACAGCTGCCATAGATAATGATTCCTCTGATGGATCTGGGCAAAGTAAATTGAAAACCTTCTAGAAAGAATTCACGATTCTAAATGTCATTAAGAACAGTCATGATTCATGGGAAGAGGTCAAAATATCAACATGAACAAGACAACCCTCATGGACGACTTCGAGGGATTCAGGACTTCAATGGGGGAAGTCATGGCAGATGTGGTGGAAATAGCAAGAGAACTAGAAGTGGAGCCTGAAGACGGGACTGAATTGCTGCAATATCATGTTAAAACTTTTAACAGATAAGAAGGAGTTATTTCTTATGGATGAGCAAAGAAAGTGGTTTCTTGAGATGAATTTACTGCTGGTGAAGATGCTGGGAAGACTGTTGAAATGACAACAAAGAATTTAGAATACTACATAAACTGAGTTGATAAAGCAGTGGCAGGGTTTGAGAGAACTGCCTCCAATTTTGAAAGAAGTTCTACTGTGAGTAAAATGCTATCAGGCAGCATTGTGTGCTATAGAGAAACTGTTCGTGAAAGCAAGAGTCAACAGATGCAGCAAACTTCACTGTCATCTTACTTTAAGAAACTGCCACAGCCACCCCAACCTTCAATAACTGTCACCCATTAGTCAGCAGCCATCAACAACAAGGCAAGACCCTCCACCAGCAAAAAGATCAACTCCCTGAAAGTTCAGATGATGGTTAGCATTTTTTAAGCAATAAAGTATCTTTTAATTAAGGTATGTACATTGTTTTTTTAGACATGTTATTGCACACTTAATAGGCTATAGCACAGTGTAAACATTACTTGTATATGCACTAGGAAATTAAAAAATTAATTTGACTCACTCTGTTATGATATTTGCTTTACTACAGTGGTCTAGAATCAAACCCACATTATCTTTGACCTACGCTTGTAATAAAACAAAAATTTAAGTAGAGAAAGTGAGGTGTTATAGAAATATTTGGTACTATCTTTGCAACTTTGCTGTAAATCTAAAGTTATTCCAAAAGAAAAGTTAATTTGTGCTCACTCTGGCAGCACATATACTAAAATTGGAACTATACAGCGATTAGCATGGCCTCTGCACAATGATGACACACAAATTCGTGAGGCGTTCCATATTTAAAAAAAAAGTTAATCTAAAAACTGACATGCCAAATGACAAAAGCAATGTCTTTCTTGAGTTTCCTTTAAAAAAAAACTTCTATACGTACAAATGTTCATTTTGCACAATATGTTTAAGTTTTAAATGTTAAATATATGACTACTCATCTCTCTACATGGAAGTTTCCCCCAAATACTGCCAAATGCTTTCCATTAGCTACATTCTAGTTCTATTAATCACTCACCAAAAATATCAGTAAAATATCAACATTAAAATTACTTGCTTTCTGGGGAGGAGAGGCATAGGGAGAGGTGAGCGTGGGGATATTTCAACTAGATGTGCTCTAAGTGTATGAATTCTGTTGCTTGATATTTTGCTCCCCAGACCCTCAAAACCCCTCCATGGTATATTAGTTATTTATCCATGTTACTAAGCTCAATGAAAGTGGATATACAGTAAAAGAAAAGTTAGCTGGGATGCCAATGGCTACTTTCCAGTGAATGAGATCATGACATTTTAGGAACCCAAAGTACCTTCCCAAACCCATCTCCCCTTTATCCAAAGACTATAGATAGGCTGTGTCATTCAAGATTTTGTTTGAAGCAAATATGTCAGTTGAATTCAAGAGAAATGATACAACCCCCCTAGAAATAGTTAAGATTTGCTCAATGGTGACTTATCAAAACTGTGCAGATACCCATTCCTGTAACTTCCTGTAAGTAAGCAGGGGAGAATGCATCGCTGACAGCACCATAGCTCCAATATAACTACTAACAGACAGTAAAGCTACTTTTTAATATTTTAGTCTCAAACTTTCCTTGTTATACCTGCCCATTAAATGTCTGTTTTGATAAGAATGGAAACTGATAAGGAGAATGTCTGAGAGACGTGAGAAAGAAGCGGGATTGACTGAGCAACAGTTAGTCACTCCAGGATACCTGCACATTTGACCATTTATCCTCTCACTTACTCTTGGGCATATATAAATATATATATGAGAAGAAGGAAGAAAAGCAAAAAGAGAGAAACAAGGCAGTAGGAGATAAAAGAAAGGTAAGAGAGTAGGAGTAAAAACTAGGTCTGAGACCACTAAAATGTGACAGAATAGACTTACAATTTACTATTATATTTTTAAAAGCTAGCAGAATTGAATTTTCTTGTCCTATTCCAGTTCAAGCCCTGATGAATATAAAATCTAATTTTGTTTAGATAAAATGTATTCTTTAATATGTAAAAAGCAGAGCAGGGGCGCCTGGGTGGCACAGTTGGTTATGCGGTCAACTCTTGGTTTCGGCTCAGGTCATGATCTCAGGGTCCTGGGATGGAGCCCGCTTCTGGCTCTGTGCTCAGCAGGGAGTCTGCTTAAGATTCTCTCTCCTTCTGCCCTCCCCCAGTAACTAAAACACCTCCATCAGATTTGATTTACATTTAATTGCTTTAGCATACCATGATTTCTTAAAAAAGGTGTTTTACTCTTTAATAACATAAAGAAATGCTTAAAATGTTAAATAAAAAGAAAAAATGATGTAAATGAAACAAATTTACTTGTTTATTTATTCATGTATTCAACAAATATATTCTAAGCTCCTTCTATGTGTCAGTCACATAGGTAATGCAGATTTAGCATCAAACAAAACCAAATTCTTATGTGCATGGAATTTATGAGAAGATAACACTAAGCAAATAAACACACAGTTTGTCTAACGGTGAGGACTAATGGGGAGCAATAAAATAAGTTTGGTAAAGGCAGTGATTCCAAATTATTTTTAAAAACAAAACAAAACAAAACCTAAAACACATACATGGAACATTTAGGTATTACTTTATGGAATTTATCTACTTCTATAAGTTGTATTTTCCCACTCCAAAAACAATCATGTAAAAGTTCCTAAAAATATATTAGCACATGATAGACTGTTTTCTCTGTGAACTGTAATCGTATTCAGTTGTATGTTCATAGCTGGCTAAGGATTTGTGAAATATCAAGAAAAACTATCCTAATCCATATAAGAGTTCTTTCTATTTTAGGTTAACAATTTATTCACTGCAAACACAATTACACTGTTTAGGACCAGAGCATGCTATATATTCACAATGTAATTTCTTAAATTACAACTTTGTTAAAGAGTACACCTCTTCAGCTGCACTAAAGACAGAAAATATTTTTAGTAAAAGAAATAATAAGGAATTTAACAACACACAAACTTCCAGAGTTAAATCAACACAGTTGGAAATAATAAACTCAGGAACTTACCAGTTAATGTCAGAACATTCCAATTTGATTATTCCTATAACTTTAGGTATGGTGTAGGTAGCAGCTTTTATAGTATACATGGATGTATTTTGACAAAAGTTTATTTAACATTGAACACAGCAGAATGAAAAATCAAATGATTTAGAGTCATTAAATTTAAATTGTGGGTCAGTATCTTTTAGTGGTTTTCTACTGCCAGTTTCATAAACCTTACAGTATCAAGTATAATAAATATAATTCAATGTCTTTGCCCACAGAAGCACTATCAGTATTAAGAAAATATTTGAACTGTTGAAACACCAACACTATTTCTTAAATTTCAAAAACAACAGCAACAAACAAGAACCTCAGAGACAGGTAATAATCCCACCAGGTAGCAGACAGAAAAACAAACCAATATCGAAAAAAATATGTTGGAAAAGGAACAAAAATCTACTTTACAAAGAAAATCTGTTTGCTGGGTCATTTAGGGAATGCAGAAAACAACATGGAAAGGGAAAGAAGAAGCATGTGAACTTCAAATACTATAAATAGATGACAACTCACATAGTGAATGGGAATCCTTGGGTATTCCATGCTTTTGCTTCGGTTGGCAGTTCATTTTGAAAGCCCAAAAAGTCAAACAGAGAAAGTAATCCTCTAAGTTTAAATTCAGACTCTTATTTAGATGACAAAGGACAAATCAACTCATGCTTGTCCAAAAAGACTCAATTTGTTGTAGACACATTAAAAGTATTCACAGGCTCACCTCTAATGCTCAGCTTGCCAACTTGGTGGCCTTGTACAGCAATTAAGGTAAGCAGAAGTTGAGGAGAAGGGTCTATGTTTTGGTAGTTATGATATTATCACATATAAGCATATTTCTCTTAGAATAAACATATATAAATGTGTTCTTCCTTTTACTAGAATAGTCTCAATGCCAGGAAAATATTAAAGACCTGCTACTATGTTTGTAAACTTGGCTCACATGGATTTCAAAGAGAGTTGCATGTCTAACTGAAAAAATCCAGCACAAAACAATTGAGATCTGTTTCCCTTTCATGGTTAATCACGCTTTAAAAATAAACTCTTGAGAAAGCTCAAACTCATATCTTGGCAGGTTCCTGCTCCAACATAAACCCTAACTGATTTAAGTTTTGATTTATTGATTAGAATTTTAAGAAATTCATTTTATTCAATTTAACTATAATGAAGTTACAAATAGAGACCAAGAGAAATATATTAAGGGAGAACTGAAAAGAGAATGGGTTATTACTCTTCCTAACAATGTTGCTAAAGGACTTCACTTAGAAAAATGGTTTCAGAGACAGAAGCTCTGAGAATGCTTACTTTCAGGGAGTAGGAACAGTGAAACTAAGAAGCATACCAAGAACAGAAAAATCTAGATGAGATCCTGCTGGGTTTGACTGGCCTTCCTGATACTCTAACAGATATCAAGAGAGCTTGAAAAACATCAGTTCTCTGAGCAAAGCAGTGATGACCAGATAAAAATATACCTACCCATGATGATAATGTAAAGGCAAGGAAACAAAGATAATCATCACAGGGTTACTCCTAAGAAGGAAACTTATGGGAAGAAGAGACCAGAGGCTGGTGCGGACCAGAAAAGGGCCAAACAGAGAAAAAGACACTGAGCAAGAGAACCCAAGTCCCGGGTGGTCACCAAGAAGGTGAAAGAGAACATCTGTAGAATACCTACACTGGGTTGTGTTAGAGAGGTTTTTAAGTGTATTACTACCCTTCTTTAAACTCATTGACAGCATTCATGAACATTAAAATGCTATGTTCCTCTGCATGTAAGTAACAAAGGTAGATTTAAAAGCTATTTGTCTCAGTGATTGGATAATTAACAACTATGTTAACTGGAATTTTAGGCATTACATCTAGAAAACAAAAAATAGTGAGATAATGTTTTATATTCACAATTTGCTCACCAGATAAATTTGTGGGTCTTCTGAGGTTTAGCCACCTGTTCTTAGGCAACGTTTAAGTACAGATGTATTTGGATAATAAAGGTCATTTGATTCTTTTGTTTCTCATTTATTCATTATAATTAATTCAAAGTCACTGTAACCAGATGCATGAGGTAAAGAAAAGAATTACACACACAGACTTAAGAAAGAAAGAAAATCTTCTCCCAGGCTCTAAAGGGAAAAAAGGAGAACTTGGAAAATTTTCCTAGGAATTCTCACAGAATTATTATTATTATTTTTTAAGATTTTATTTATTTGTTTGAGAGAGAGAGAATGAGAGATAGCACGAGAAGGAAGAGGGTCAGAGGGAGAAGCAGACTCCCTGCTCAGCAGGGCACCCGATGCGGGACTCGATCCCGGGACTCCAGGATCATGACCTGAGCCGAAGGCAGTCGCTTAACCAACTGAGCCACCCAGGCGCCCTTCTCACAGAATTACTGGAAGGTAAGGTTCTTTTCAAACATTTAACACTTTGGAAAATCTGTGTTTCCTTACTACAACTCACTAGACTGGAAAAGGACTATTTTATTTATTTCAAAGATCCAAGAGAGCTTATATAATTATCTAGTTTTTCAGAGGGCTGAAGTCTCACCAATAAGGTATGGATGCCAAATATGGTGTGGATCCCAAAGGCTAGTTGTAGCCTAGCTTTAGTTCCATTGCAGTGAAGAAAATAAAATGTCTTTATTATAACCAAGGGTATATTAATTCATCCATTAAAAGAAAATGCAATGCTAGATCCTGGGGGCATGGTGTTAAGACACAGTTGCTCTCCTTGAGTCTTACCAAATAAGGGGAGAAGACAGACATGGTAAGGAACAATTACAATGGACTATGATAAATGCTGTGTCATAGGAATAAGTACAGAGTGCTTATGGAAGCAGAGAGAAAAGGTTCCTCAACCAGCTTTTGAGAGATGAGATCTGAGAGATTCAAAGAAGTTATCCAAGAATAGGGGAGAGTGGAAGGAAAGGCAGGGAGGGGAAGAGCATAGGCAAAGTGCAGGAGGCAACAGACAAGAGGAGTTTCCTGCAGAAAACTAGGCACTGTATGGTGCTATATGGCAAAGGCTGAGGCAGGAAAGGTAAGCAGGGCCAGATCACGAAAGCACCTTTGATGCAGTGCTACACCGGACTTACCCTGAGGGCAATGGAATCACGAACAGCTTTTAGAAAGAGAAGTGAATATGAACATATTTTCATTTTAGAAAGACCACTCTGACAGCAGTGAGGAAGGGGCTGAGATTGGGGACATAAGACCAGTTAGGAGGCTATACAGTACTCAAGGTAGAAGATGATGGTGGTCAGTGGCCTGGAAAGAAGTCTGAATTCTGGAGCCAAGACACAAAAGGAACATGCTGAATTTGAAGGGCCTATAGGACGTCCAGGTGCCGATGCCCAGCCAAGTACGAAATTTAGTAGGTGAAAGAGCTGTTGCAGATTAGATTTGTGAGAAAACAGTACGCAGTGCGTCTTCAGAGCCCCAGGAGTACATCAGGTTACGAGAAAACCAGCAGTGAAAACAGGGAGACATTAGGAGGATGTTCTTATGAGAAACACTCACAGACATTTAAAAGTATGGCCTAAGATGAGGAACCAAATGAGGAAAGAAGTCAGGAGAGCATGGTATTACAGAGCCTGAGAGAGGAAAGCACTTGAAGGGGAAAAAAAGAAGTCAACAGTGTAACATACTGCAGAATGACAGAGAAAATAACATTGAGAATGGTCCATCAGTTTCAGTGAAAACTGATGTTTGTGACTTTGAGAAGAGCAGTTTAAGTGAAATGTCTGGCATTGTGGGTTGTGGATTATGGAAGGAATGCACAATAAAAGAGATTAAAAGAGAGACAATGTATTTCTCTTTCCGGAAGTCTGGATGGGAAGGGGCAGAAAGGAATGTGGCTTGAAGAGGAGGCAAGAGGGGATGGAATACAAAGTACGCAGGCAAGAGTGAGGATGAAATCACAGACAGAAGCATCGAAACTTCTGTTGTGACAGGAAGGCAGTAGGAGAGAAGGAAGGGTGATGGAAGGACTGAGGTTTAGCACAATGTTAGCATCACGTGTGTGGAAACAGCACAGTTTGAGCCGAGACTGCCACCGTGGTTGTGTGACCATCGGTAAATCTGACCATGTACAAATCGAAACTTTTCTGGTCCTCAGTTTACTCTTACAAAGATGAGGATGGTAGGTTAGATACCCTCTCAAGTGCCCTTCAGTAATAAAGTTCATAACTACAATTAGATCATAATCTCATGAGGCATTTTTTTTTTTTGTGATAGAAGACTATAAAAAATGTGCTAAAATGTACAGAAATGGACTTACTTCTGTCTGATATCCACACAGTCGAAAGAGCACTTTGAACCAGACTTACATTGTAAAGTAAAAACCAGAATCACTGTGTGGCTCAGAAATGTAACATAAATATTCAGTCTGGCCTAGTCTGCCCAACCACAAAAACTGAAGACAGGTTGGTGTTTCTTTTGACTCCTGGAGATAATCAGGGAAGACCATGTTAAATTGATTCTGAATAACAGAAAGCTACTGAAACATTCAGAAAAACTATAAAGTCATTTCTATAAAAGTATTTGACTGAAATCAAGTAAGATCTTATCTCCATTATAAGTTTTTAAAATTTCCTTCTTTTACCGTTTTCATTTAAATGCAACAAAAGTTTATTTCTTGCTCAAACCATTTTCAGTGTATGCTGACAGAGTAGGTTAAAGGCACTCTGTTCGTACTAATTTAGAGACCCCATCTCTTTCCATTTAAATCAGAAGTTCTTAATCTCTTTTTGTTCCATGACTCATTTGGCAGTTGGGTGAAGCATATGGACCTCTTCTCAGAATAATGTTTTTAAATGTAGTATATAAAATGCATAGTATTGGGGTGCCTGGGTGGCTCAGTCAGTTAAGCGTCTGCCTTAGGATCATGACCCAGGGTCCTGGGATTGAGTCCTGCATTGGGCTCCCTGCCCAGTGGGAAGTCCATTTCTCCTTCTGCCTCTCTCCCCAGCTGTGCTCTCCCTCTCTCAAATAAATAAATAAAATCTTTAAATAAAATAAAATAAAATGCATAGTATTACAAAAGAAATATACTGAAATATGGTTGTCAAAGTATTTAAAAATTTGGTGCTACAGATGACAAAATTTAATCTAAACTAGTGAATCCAATAATTATTGTAATCTTGAAGCAGTGAGGCATAGATATTATTTTGAGATATCTGAAATAAAAATAATATGATTTCCAGTGGTGTCAAGAAATACTGTGCAAGACCCTTTGCACCCAGCAGGCAAATTAGTGAAGAGAATGTGGATGGTGCCTGGAAGTACTTTGTATTTCCCCCACCCCACCTCAGGGGCCAGAACTGAGTCACATGGACTACCACCTAGTGCCAGGAAACAGCACTTCACCAGCTCTTACTCTGAAATCTCTCCAATTGTTTCATTTTGTTTTTTGGGGGGTGCGGGGAGGGCTTTTGTCTGAAACACCTTCTCTAGTAGATTCTTCAGCAAGAGCTCATGAGAACAACACTTCAATTCTTGGAATATTCATAACTATTTATCTGTGGCAGTTATACTTGAAGGTAAGTTTGGCTGGAGAGAAAATCAGTTGTTCATGTTTTCCATCCTTGAGTTTCTTAAATATGGTACTTCATGAATTTTTCCCCAATCCATTGATTTTTCAATCTTTTCAAATTCTGATTTATGTTTTCTTTCTTATGCTATAGCATTAAACATTTTTTTCACTTTAAAATAATAGTTCATAGTTTCCATCTACTTTGTAGACTTTTGGGGGCATGTTTTCATTGTTGGGACATTATTTTTTTCCTTAAAAATCTTTGCTTAATTTTATTTTGCCTTTTTAAAAAAACAATGAAATAAGTTTTCCTGTACTTTGAAAATAATAGCCTAGGGGGGCGCCTGGGTGGCTCAGTTGGTTAAGCGACTGCCTTCGGCTCAGGTCATGATCCTGGAGTCCCGGGATCGAGTCCCACATCGGACTCCCTGCTCAGCAGGGAGTCTGCTTCTCCCTCTAACCCTCTTCCCTCTCATGCTCTCTATCTCTCATTCTCTCTCTCTCAAATAAATAAATGAAATCTTAAAAAAAAAAAAAAAGAAAAGAATAGCCTAGGATAGTTTTTCCAACTTCATGATTCTAGAATTCTCTCTCTTCTTGTTTTCAAAAAGTCATTTTTTAAAAATGGCCTTCCACTTTGTGGGACTGCCTATGTTGTCAGCATCTGCTTTATTTATTTATCTGGGTTTTTTTAAAGATTGTATTTATTTATTTGAGAGAGAGAGAAAAAAAAAGTGAGCACAAGCAGGGGGAGCTGCAGAGGGAGAGGGAGAAGCAGGCTCCCCACTGAGCAGGGAGCCCCATAAGGGCTCCATCCCAGGACCCTGGGATCATGACCTGAGCCCAAGGCAGATGCTTAACTTTAAGACTGAGCCACCCAGGCGCCCCTATTTATCTGTTTACCTATTTACTCATTTACTGCTCTTTGTCATTTATACTAACCTTCTTACAAAAAGAAAGCATTTTCTATTGTTTATCATTTTTAAGAGCTTTATATATATATATATATTATTGGAGTATAGTTGACACACAATATTACATTAGTTTCAGGTGTACAACACAGTGATTTCATAACTCTATACATTATGCTATGCTCACAAGTGTAGCTACCATCTGTCACCATACAACACTATTGCAATACCATTGACTATGTTCTCTGTGCTGTACCTTCATCCCCATGACTTATTCAGTCCATAACTGGAAGCCTGTACCTCCTCTAATTCTCCTTCATCTACTTTGCCCACTCCCCTACCCCACTCCCCTCTGGCAACCACCAATTTGTTCTCTGTATTTATGGGTCTATTTCTGTTTGTTTGTTTGTTTTGTTTGTTGGATTCTACATATAAGGGAAGTCATACGGTATTTGTTTTTCTCTGACTTATTTCACTTAGCATAATAATCTCCAATATATACATAATCTCTATTATATATATAGAATGGAATATTACATGAATCTACTTTTATATATATCCATATACATATCTCACATCTTTTTTATTCATTCACCAACCAATAGACACGTGGGTTGCTTCCATATTTTGGCTTTTGTAAATAATGCTACAATAAACACAGAGGTGCATGTATCTTATCAAATTAGTGTTTTCATTTTCTTTGGTAAAACACCCAGTAGTAGAATTACTGGATTACATGGTATTTCTATTTTAAATGTTCGAGGAACCTCCATACTGCTTTCCACAGTGGCTACACCAACTTACATTCTCATCACCAGTGCACAAGGACTACCTTTTCTCTACATCCTTGCCAACACTGATTATTTCTTTTCTTTTTTGATACTAGCTGTTCTGACAGGTGTTAAGGTGATATTTTATTGTGTCGTTGTGCCATCACCTGCTTTTTATCTGAACTTTTTTTCTTTCTCCTCCTCTACTGTCCCATCCTGCTCAATTTGGATTCTACTTCAAGCAGCTTTTCTCCATAAGAAGGTTTGTTTTGGAAGGGAGCTTTGGGTGCTTGCTTCAACAGTATATAAGAACCAGAAAGACCCAGCACCATCAAAATGAATTGCTTCTTGGTCCCCTTGTATTCACCTATGAATCAGATCCTGCAAAAACATCCATCTAATCTCAGCATCTACTCTGATTGGCTTAATGTGCTTGCCAGTGAGTAGCTGCTGACAATTTGAGGGATTTCCTGTTCTCAGGGCTTTCAACTGCCCTGTGTCTTTTCCTCTGCTTCCTCCCACACAGTTACTGGGCCCATCTGAATCTTGTAGTTGTTGGTAACTGGTCCTTACCTGCTAGTATTTGGGGGCTGGAGGGGGTACCTGGTTTTGATGTAGCTGCTAGACATAGGTTTTGATTCTGATATCCTAGTTGCTCTACCTGTTTTTATGAAGAAATTAAAAAACAATGCCACTGCTGCCTATCTTTCAGGAATCTTCCTGAAGTTTGTGTTTTTTAATTTAAAATAATTATTGTTCAAAGTCTACTGCAGAATAATATGAATTGGGGCTATCAGTCATTCTAACAAAAAGTTAGTAAAACATCAGTCATTTTCAAACTGTAGTTTTGGAATTGTGGGAGATTTATGTATATGTGTATGCATGCCCGTATGTGTACATGCACTTCTGCTTTCCTTTCTTCACCCCATTTTGAACAAAGGGGATCTACTATAGATATTGAACCTCCATGAAATATTCTGTTTGAAGAACCGATTACATGGTTAAAACTGTCTGAACACCACTGTTCAGGAGTCATCTTTCAAAATCAGCATTTAAAACCTAAGTAAAGTGAACTGATATTCATAAAACAGATTTAGTATTCAGAGAAATAATTTGAGCCAAGAATTATGAGAATTCAAGCAAAAAAAAAAGTATCTTTTAATAATCCCTCATGTCTTTTCAAAGGCTTGAGGAAAAAGTATGTATTTATTATATTTCTTTATATTTCTGTTAACAGTTTCAACTGTGGTATCAAATACAATTCTTAAGTTGTCCAACTATTTACTTAGAATATGAAAATTTAAGTTACATATGCTTAATCACAAAAATGATCAACCAAATTCAATTTTTCCACTTTGTCCTATTTAAAATTTCAATTTCCCTTAGAGGTGTTATGAATGAAATGCTTAAAAGAACAACTTTAGAAAAAATAAAAACAGAACCCTAAATGTAAGTGTTTGCGGAGGAAAACATGATTCCTTGAAGGCCAATCATGCTGGTATACACTACAGTATACTACATACCCATGAAATTGGACCTCATGGATTTACTGTCAGCCCCTGGATCCAAGAGATCAAGATCCATAACCTTCTGATAAGCAAAGAAATTTTCATTTCCCTAGGTGGTGAGATCGTCAGGAAGCAGGAGGGTAGTGCCATCTTGGAAAGAATGGGGCACAGCAGCAGTAACTTTTTCAGAGATCTCTAAGGCCCAGTTTTAAGATTTATTGGTAGATTCTAATGCATTACTTGAGATCTCCACATTTGATCTCCGGTAAATAGGACCTTCCCAGGAAACCTCTTATTACTGTCATGCTTTTAAAGTTTCCAACCTGCCTGACAGATACCAGCTTCTTTTACCAGAAGATTCAGATTAGTACTACTTGGGCCTTGTAACATGTGCCTACATGGTTGCATACCAGATAAACAAGGCATTGTAAATCCTTACTCAGAATCTTGCCAGACTGAAACAATATTCAAGGATTGTGTATATAGAAAATTAGTGAAGATGAGGGAAAAGAAAACTGTGATTTTGTGTTTATTTTAGAAATCAAAGGCCTTCAAGTAAAACATACACATACACACACACACACACACAAATTGGCAAGAGATCACATTTTTCTCTGCAATAGGCAGAATCCTTCACTGAAAAATAGAGTCAATCAATGATACATTCCCTTGGAACTTGTTTAATCATGTATTATATTAAGGAGAAGTCAAACTTGACATATATATTATAAAATATAGCTTTTCTTCTGCCAGTGAATTACCTGTCAACTTGACAGGTTCAACTCTGCTTTACGTTATTACTGAGGTACTTGATCATCCTAAGATTGCAATATACAAAAGTTCTTACTGGGCAGAATGGAATGTCAAAACCCATGGAGAAGATGCCACAGATGTCCACTGATGTGACTATAAAGGTAAAGCCATAATGTGAATAAGAAAATATATTTTATGAGTGCCTTATGTAATTTAGATATATCCATTTTTTGCTGCAATTGTTTCTTTTAGGTTAAGTTATCCTCATCATCCCCTGATGCTTAAAAGTAACAATATCCATCCATTACCCATCATCTTCTCCCTCTCCCTGCAGGTAAATGATGCAGAATGTCAAAACTCAGAGATTTTGGTGCTCCTCTAACTCAAGTCCCTCATTTTACAATTAAGTCAATGTAGATCCACTGACGTTTATTTAAAAATAAACACAACAGGGGCGCTTGTGTGGTTCAGTCTGTTAAGTGTCCAACTCTTGACTACGGCTCAGGTTGTGAGATCAAGCCCCACATCCTGCTCCGCACTCAGCGGGCGTCTGCTTCTCTCCCTCTCCCTCTGCCCCTCCCTGTTCTCGTGCTCACTCTCTCTCTCAAATGAATAGATAAATCAAAAAAAAAAAAACACAAAATTATGTGCCCACAGGCATCATATACCAGGCATCAACACACATGTATTCCAATTTAATCCTAATAGCTTTGGAAACAGATGTGTGACTTGATCAAGAACACAAACAATTAGTTCCAGAGCCAAGATTAACCTTCAGAGTCCAAGTCTATTTTAATTTTTCATTTGTTGTTTGGTTTGGTTCCCAACTCTCTCTAGCCCTCTAATTTTACACCTAATGTTAAGTGACTTATCCAAGGTCATGAACTAGAGTAATAAAATTTGAATCCAGGTCTCCTGACATAAGAGATTTAGTGTATTTCCTCTTCTCTTCTCCACTGCATTTCCATTATGCAGTGCTAGGTATCTCCCCCTAAGGGGAGATTTTAACTTTAGATTTTGACTACTTCCTAGTGACTGCAATGAGTAAAGTACAATGGTAAATGCTGAATGTATCATAACCATCCCTAAACTATCAGAATGTGTCACGCTCTTATTTTTACTTTATGACCACCACTTTTCCCTTTTCTCCATGGATCTGCTTCAGTGTCTTTTTGGTTTTGGCATTAAGCCAAACCACTGTGTGTAATATGTGAAAAATATAGATAGGATAGTCTTCTTTGTCCATAAATACTTATTTTGTAGAAATTAAAATCTGAATAGAGGAAGTAGAGGAAAAAACAACTGCTAATTTGTGTGTTATCAACTGGAAGTCCAGATAAAAAAGTAGTAAAGAATGAAGTAAGAGGGGCAAATGACATGCAGGGCTGACAAGAAGGACTGGCCTTGAGGGAAGGCAGAAGGCATGGCTTGAAAATAGTAGGTGAGCAGCAAAATCCAGAATGGTCTATGTGGAGTAAGAGTAAGTGGGCTCTGTAAGAGAAGTTCAAGGAAAGACGGCTGCCCAGTATAGTGAGGCTTTGAATATCAGGCTTACCTGATCATGATTTATGGAGTCACTGTTGATTGCTGAAAATAAAACTAATAGTTACCATCTATTTACTCTGTCCCTATGCTGCACTAAACCCTTTTAGTATTTCACATTAATCTTGATTGTAACTCCATAAAGTAAAGATTATTAGGTTCATTTTCAGTTGGTATAACTGAGGCTTGGTCAGGCAATTTGCTTAAAAGTCACTGGAAAAGTAAGTATAGGATCAGTATTCTAAACCATGTCATTTGGATTGCAAAACCCACACTATTTTCTGACAGTTGTTTCTCCATTAAAACCAACAAATAAAACAAAAAACTTTCCCAAAGCACAAATCTTAGGTCTTCAACTTAAACCATATTCAAGTATAACCACAAAGGGAAAAACATACTTAAAAGATAAAAAGCCAAGAAAAGAAAAACTCTATGCCTGAGGTTTCTCATGCAGTCAAATGCAAAATATATAAACACATGCAATAAAGTATATTTTATGACAACAGTGACTCTGAAATCTCAATGGAGCACACATTTCATATTTAATAGAGCCATTACATATTCCTTTTAGCCAACTTCACTTAATTGAGTATCTTATTTTTTAAGGGAAAAACTGCTTTGAAATTTTATCTCAGACCTTTCCATAGTTAGATCTCACTTAAATTACCAAGAAAAATAATTGCTGTTTTGCATTCATTTTGCAAACACATACTAAACTCTATGGAGTTTCTCCTACTGTGAAGGAAGAAGCAAACAAAAAATATACTGTTATAAGGGAAGTAAAGAAACAAGTCTCAGAAATTAACCATTATTTTGCAACAGGACAAAATATTCTGTAAAGAATTTACTATAATACAAAAAATAACCAATCCAAAGTTATCATTACAGACTGTCACATAGGCAAGGATCATAAAGACTTTGTTATACAGGATAGTATGCTGTAGAAAACTAGCTGTGAGCTAATTGTGCATATAAGGGGCCAAAGTTTTCCATATATCATTTATATGTGTATCTATCTACTTAGGTACTAACTGTAGTATCCTTCATTTAATATTTTCTTTAAATTAAAAAAATTTTTAAAGAAGCAAAATGCCTATTTAAGCCCTTTTAAAAAATAAAATACCTAGTTTAGTCTTGATTAAAAAACCATGAAATCATAGTTCTGATTACTAGCTATAATATTTTTCCCAATATAAACTAAAATTAATATAGGTAATTACACATCTTAAAATCTTTATTCTGTACTCCCTGTAATCATTCTGCACACTTCATGTATAAAGCATCATACTTTGGAAGCCACCTTAACTGGAACTCTCCTAAGGTGGGGGGGAGGGGCAGTTAAAAAGTATTCTACTATTACTGTACAAACTGTTACAGGAATTTGTCCAACTCTAAAGAATGTGTGTCTATACTCATAAATGCACACTATGCTCTGAGACTAGAAACTCAGTCAAAATAGAAATTTTGTAAAAAGTGAGGTGTATTACATAAATCTCAGTTACAGTTAAACATGCATTTTTCCTTTGATAGCTACTGTTCAAGAGGGCATTTGTAGGCATTCAATTGAAATGGCTTATAATTCTATAAATATGTCACAATACTTGTCATTAGTTAAGGAAAAATGCCAGTTGTGCTAGAGCTGGGAGGCTGAAGGATAAGTGGGGTTTGGAGATGCGAAGTACAGAGTTCTACAGACCTGGCCTGGGGAACAGCAAAAGTGAAGATTCCTTCTGCCCACATTTCTGTTCTGGCTAAAGGATTTCCAATTCAGCCACTGCATAACCACATCAGTGGTCTCTGAGAAGCCAGAGGATCGTCCACTTCATCTTAAAGTCAGGTAATGAATTTGTCAGATACCCTGAGTTATTAGCAAGAGCTAATGGGACCTTTAGTGGGGAAAAGTTATGATAAACTATTCTAAAACTATTTTGTGATAATGGTCTTTTAGAAATTTATGACTTTGGGGGTCTCTAATATGATGAACTATACTATACCTAGTGTGATTCAAACTGCTTATTGCAGGGGCAGGTAGAGCTGCCTGGATTCTGGATTCACACAGATCTATGTTCTATCTTAGCTGTCACTCATTAGCTCTGTGACCTTGGAAATTCTTTAAGCAATTTTGTTTCAGTTCCTTCAATGGTGATAACATTACCTACATTATAGGATTACTGTGAGGATTAAATGATATGACATGTAGAAATAATAGTTCAAGAGTAAAAATAGTATGTAGAATAATAGTAAGAAGTCAATTAATATTGCTATCGGTTATGTAAAGCAGCTTCCCCTTTAATGAATAAAAATGGAAGTGAAAATTTAAGTATCCATGAAAGCTCAGGTTACAACACAATTGCTTTTTGGAGGATGTTAAGCAAATTATTTTCTAAGATACAGATGTGCAGCCATAGTCTTAGAGTCCATATTGCTAATTGCATTATTTGTATTTAAGATTTCACATACATTTGAAAAACACTTGGTAATTAATGAAGCATTTTCTCACATATTGTCATTTGATTCCTACCACAAAGCCTAGGAAGTAAGCAGCACAAGTATAATTCACATTTTGTAGATGAGGAAACTGAAGTTCAGAACAGCTATTTAATTTCCAGTTACAGTAACTGGAGAAGTACTTTCTTAGTACATCACCTCTGCCTCTCATAACTTTTCCTTGTTTCATAGTTTAGGATAAAAAATTGGGTATTACATAATTAAATTCTGATTTAAGTTTACTGTTTATTTGCTTTGCTTTGGATTTAAGTAGAACTGACAAAGTATTTTTCAGCACAATAAAATTTCACATGTTTCCTTATTAGGGTTCTAGAAAAGTATCCTATGTTTGAGAGGCCCTAAAAATAAATGTAAAAATTTATGTAAATAGTTGATGTTCCTGGCTTTTATTTTGCCTCCTTGGAAAAAAGTAGTAAGTACATTTAAATAATGAATTAAACACCAGTCTATCATAAATGATACAAAATACTTTGATAATACCATTGACTTTGCAGGTCAGGTTCTGGTTTATCCTTCAAAAAACAACTTCATTACTAGATGACTCTTCACTTTGCAGTTACCAGGCAAAGCTCCTCTGCCATAGTTGTTGACTTTTTATTAAATGTAAGCCAGGGCTTGATGGCCATTAGAGGTATGAAACAGCCACAACAGTGATATGCAAACACGCTATTTTAAAATCAAGTCCAATGTCACAGTTCATATATTTTGTACATTCTAATTTATCAAGAACATTATGATCTTTAAAATATTAATATTGGCTTAATGAAAATGGCTAGCACAAAGTCCTCTATTTCTTTTGAGTTAAAAGCAGAGAACCATTCTATAATACAATAAATGACAATCACTAAACATGAAGGAGTTTGGAACTATACTGGAATAAACTTAAAATGGGTTTAATCTGAAGCAAAATGATGTAGTCAAAGACTACTACATTATGCTAGACAGTAGTAAAGACAAATAATAAGCAGTTTATTTATGTACTATTTTTAAAAGTCAGCAAAACATTTTATTTTACATTTTTAAGATTTTTATTCATTTATTTAAGAGAGAGAGAGTGGGAGGGGTGGAGGGAAAGGGACAAGCAGACTCCCCACTGAGCATGGAGCCTGATTTGGGGCTCAATTCCAGGACCCCAAGATCATGACCTGAGCTGAAGTCAGATGCTTAACTGACTGGGGCACCCAGGCGCCTCTGCCACCCCAAGCAAAAAATTGTAAAGAAACAATGTAGAGGAGAGAGAGTAACTCATCAGGTCCAGAAGCCACTCTGAGGCCCTCTCTGCAGACATCTGGCATCTAGGAACTCAGGAGGTCAGCCATCTCCAGTCACTGGCAAGAGAGTCCCATGGCCTACTGTTCCATAACCATCAGGTTATGACTACTCTCAGTTACTAGAAACATATGGTAAAAACTGAATCTTGGAACTCTTGTGGTTTACAATAAGGCAATATCCTCTCTGATGTGAGAAGTAAAATAGATTTGGGTCTCCAGGTGACAGGCTTAGATTCTCCTTCCTAATCCCAAGTTTCCTACAATTCTGCCAATTAATACCATTTAAATAGAAAACACTGCTAGGGTGGGGCCAAGAGTCATACCTGCCTAGTATGATTTGGGTTAGTTGACTATCATCTTTTCTCTCTTTGTACCCTTAAAAGGGTGTAGAGTGCAGGAATTATGGGAAACAGACTGAGAATTAATTTCGAGCAAGAAGCATTTATAAGAAAAGGCAGGTCTTTCAGTATTGTTATATCAGGAAATGCAACATTTACTGACCCCCATTTATTGAGTATATTAGGTCTCCCCTGTATATAGCTTTAACCATCTAACATGCAGTAAGAATTAATTTATTAGAGTATCACTACTGCTAACACTTCTGTAGTGTCTACTAGATGCTAGGCACTGTTTTATGTACTTTACATCCCGACTGGGGCAGATGACCATTGCACACCATCCCAGCTCTACAGACAAGGAGACTGTGGCACCGAGAGGTTAAGTCCCTTCTTCAAGCTCACACCGGCCAAGTGGTTCCAGAGTCCCTTCTTCAAGCTCACACCGGCCAAGTGGTTCCAGAGTCCCTTCTTCAAGCTCACACCGGCCAAGTGGTTCCAGAGTCCCTTCTTTAAGCTCACACCGGCCAAGTGGTTCCAGAGTCCCTGATCATAAGTTACTCTATTGCTATAAAAGAACTCTTCTATCAGCTACAGAGATGATCAAGAGTATAAGAGATAATGAGGCATGCAAAAGATGAGGTGGGAGAGAATCAGAATCGATTTCTTGGTCTAGAATTGGCCTAGTCCTTTCCTTAACCTAAACTGCTGAGGTATCACTTAACACTTGCCTTGTCCCTAATCCTACTCGCCTCCTCCTGCCTGCCTACACTGGTGTGTGCCTAGGAAACAGGAGCAGGGGAAAACCACGAAAGTTCTCTGAGCGGGGGTGGAAAAACTCAAGGACTCAGGGCTGGTCACGTACAGCAAATAAAATTTGTGAGAAGCTGTAGTCTTTCATCACACATTATCCTATACCTGCATAGACAAAGACTATCAGTGGAGGATAGTCATTTGTCTTTTAAAATAAAATAAAGAATCTCTGGAATTTGTTAACCACCTAATGAGAATTAGCATTTTAATATCGTGTCCTGCTTAAGACCGGCAGCTTGAAAGCTTGAAAGTACTATTTCATGTCTAAAACGGTAACATGTTCTTGGGGCGCCTGGGTGGCTCAGTCATTAAGCATCTGCCTTCGGCTCAGGTCATGGTCCCAGGGTCCTGGGATTGAGCCCTGCATCGGGCTCCCTGCTCGGTGGGAAGCCTGCTTCTCCCTCTCCCACTCCTCCCTGCTTGTGTTCCCTTTCTCGCTGTGTCTCTATCAAATAAATAAAATCTTAAAAAAAAATAAAATGAGGGCGCCTGGGTGGCTCAGTTGGTTAAGCGACTGCCTTCGGCTCAGGTCATGATCCTGGAGTCCCGGGATCGAGTCCCACGTCGGGCTCCCTGCTCAGCAGGGAGTCTGCTTCTCCCTCTGACCCTCTTCCCTCTCGTGCTCTCTATCTCTCATTCTCTCTCTCAAATAAATAAATAAAATCTTTAAAAAAAAATAAAATGAAATGGTAACATGTTCTTGATGCTAGTTACACATTCGTAACAGGCATATATTCACACAATTTTTAGCAATGTTAAGAATAGGCAGCATATAGAGAAAGTGTTAGACAATGAAGACCTCAAGTTAAAATTAATACAATACAGTGACAGCATCAGGGAGACATTTTTGAATTATGCTGTGTAACAATATAATATTTCATACTGAATGATGCTAATCTTGTATTATTAAAAATGAAAAACATGTTACAATGTATTCCAAATAAATCCCTTAGTGGGATATTTATGACAAATCACTTCAGTTCACTCCCAAGTTTACAACAGAGCCAGAACTGGATGGAATTACAGTTTGTTATAGTTTCAGAAAACCCTACACAGTAGATGAAAATCACATTTAATATAAATGTCACATCATATAGTCATATTACTTTTGAAGTAACCGTTTTATTGGAGTAGTGTGAGTTTTCATAATATGCAATGTAATCAAGACACTTCAAGTAGAAATACGTTAACTTCATATTTAAAAGGTAACAAATGTACAATAGCATAATCACGGGAAGTAGACAGTATTCTAATACCAGAAATATCTGTCTTGGAGATTTGATAATCACACACACACACACATGCTTTTGTGGATTATATCAACTAAAATAAATAATAAATACAAGTTGTGACATTTTATTTACACTAAGAATCCTTTAAAAAGGAAATCATACTAATGGTAACTAGAGGATCATTCAGAGTACTATGACGTATGAAGAAATGACTATTTGACTATTATGAATTTATAATTTCCTGCTATCAATGTATAAAAATTCTTATTTTCCAAATATCTTTGAATCAAGAATCAAGAACAGGATTCCTCTATCATACTGCAGCACAGCTTTAAGACCTGATATTCATTTATTGGTCAGTTTCAATTTAATAAACTAAAGACAACAATACTTGAATCAAAGCTACTTAGCAAACTTAAGCGAACTGTGGCAAAATGGAGCACAGATCCCACATAGTATTACTAACACCTGCTTTTGGGCTGCTTTCCAGGTACTATCACTAGCAACCCGTGGGTTTGAGGTTACAGTAGTGGTGCTGGACTTACATGGGGTCATCTCAACTGTTTGTCCAGCCCTTCTGAATACGGCACACATTTTCAGAAAGTGACCTGGGCCAACTATATGGCTGATAGCTTTGAGATTGTCTCTACTTAGACCAATAGAGGCAGCATATTGCTGTAGAAATAGATGAAATGTAGTGCCTGTACAATGGTTCTCCCATTTTACCAACCACTGCTGTGAGAACCACAGTTCCGTTACCTATAAATATGGAAATAACAAAACAGATTTTAATAGTTTTCTGTGAAAATTAAGAGTAGTCTGTGAATTACAAAGTAGTTTAAGAAGTTCCAGTACCGGGTCACCTCACTGGCTCAGTCAGTAGAGCATGTAAATCCTGATCTCAGGGTTGTGAGTTCAAGCACCACATTCGGTGTAGAGATGACTTAAAAAAACAAAATAAAGAATTTCCAGTACTTAAAACAGTAGGCTATGTTCATATAGACATAGATACATGGCCAAAAGATGAATGAAATGTAACGATTCCTTGAAATCAATATAGTCATTTAGTAATAAGTACTTAATTTTGTTCATGCTTTTGCTTCTCCTCGGATGCCCCTGACCACTTTCAATTCCTCCTGCCTTGACATTTCCAAATCTTTACTATCATTTAAGACCAAGCTCAAAAACTGCCTCTTCTAAGAGCATTCTCATGACAATCCAAATGGAAATAATCTCTTCCTTCTGTAATTACCAAACCAGTTTAGCTGGTCTTCATCCATAAATACCTTATAGGTATTTATGTACCTATTTTATCTCCTGTGATTATATATCAATATACGGTTTCTACTATAAATCACTGATCCTAATAATAGCAGTAATAACAACAGTAACAAGCAGCAGCAGTAGCATTCCCTGTGGCTCTGCCACTCCCAGCTAGAGGGTTTATTATGCACCAGTACTCATAGATTCTTTGAGAGCCTTCAATATAACCTATGTGGCAGGCACCATTATCGCCTTATATAGAGATGAGAAAACAGAAAACAGGGGTGGTAGAGCCAGGATTTGAGCCTGAGTGCTTAGCTAAACCACCTCTGCAGTAGGTATTCTGTATGGTAGGCCAAAAAGGCATGATTTCCACAAGGTCAGTGAGGTAGTTAAATTAGCAAAGACTTGAACCCAGGTCTTTGGAATTCAATTCTAGTGTTTTATCTTGTATCTCTGGCTTTCACACTAACTCCAACTGTGTGCCTACAGACTTTTGGGAGGCAGTTCAATGACTCAAAGTGCCAACCAGTCGCATGTAGTCCAAATCATAAAAATAACCCCTGAGGTAAGGGCCATCCGCTGAGTTGCTGCTGCCTAGCAGTCTCATGTACTGAGACAGCTAGCTCCGTCACCGAACTTCCTTGCCAGGGAGTCTTCATCTGGAAAACAGTGATAGGTACTTGACCACTACCTAAACTCTCAGGATTTGAAATTAAGGGGGGAAAAACCCTTTTAGTTATTCAGAATAAAACTGTCCAGCACAAAGCAAATTTTGTTTTCTTTTCCTTTTCAATGTTTAAAACTAACACAAATATTTGACTTCATATAGAAAGTATACTGAGAAAGGGGACTTCATTCTGGTCTGTGGTTTTTACAGATCATAAAAGTTTTAAAGGAACACGGAATTAAAATAGGCAAAACAGCTCTCTCTTAACAACAGTTGGTGGAACTTCTCCAGAAACTTCCCTCACAACTTAAAAACGCTCAAGGCCTGAATAATTTGCTCACAATGATGAGTCTGTGTGGCAGACTTCAGAGCAATTTAAAGGTTACTGCAGAGGTCCTGGGGGGTGTTTATATAGCTTCCCTACTATAAAACAACATTTGCTTACTTTTTCTCCTCATATCTTGGTTAGTTTAAATGCTGTTTCATAATGTGTTTGCATTTATAAAAATTTTATGGTTCTCACTTATCTTCTCATGATTAGAAGCTGGAGAACAACTAAAAGTTACCAATTAAGCAGCCTTTAATGATTACTGAACTAATTTCTGGTGTACTTCAACTATGTGTATCAGTTACAAGTTTTGCTCTTTGTATTTCTCATCTCTCTTAGCCAAATTTGCCTTGTCAACCAGCAGAATGCTTATGAATTACAAAAAAATTCATTTTGTTCTACTAGCTACAAAATAACTGAATGAAAAAGAAATTTCAAGAACAATACTCTCAGGAGCCAAGGATGGCCCTTCTGAAATTTCTCATCGGTAGATTTGCATATTTAAAAAACAAAAAAAGCATTTGTCAGGCCTTTGAAATTGTAACAGAAGTCAATAATTTGTGAGCACAAAAGATCTGTGTTTAGTTTATTTATTATTATTTGCAGGTGGTGGTAAACAGTTTTATTGATGGGGAGGGAGTTAGGGGAGGCAAACGCTAGAGAGGGTCCAGGACTCAGCTGGCCTGCATGGTCAAGGGGGAGGCCCCAAGGGGATCTGTGTTTAGTTTAAATGTATGTGGCCCCATAATTAAGGCAGAAAACTGAATCCGAAGAGAGATCTAGTTCAAACTAATATTTGCAAAAACTGAGATGGAATCTTAATTATCAAATCAGAATGAACATAAAATATAGGCAATTAATAATTCTCTTACTTCTTGATTTACTGATATTTACTTGTTTGGGAGACACGAAGTGCACTTCCTATTGGCAGTTAAGTTAGCTATGGACAGATTAGGTAGTCAACTTGCTTAATTATGGCTCTGTTAATAGTTCTGCTCCATCTACTTTGTATGCTGTGAAGCCTCTGTAAACTTAACTTTCAGGTCTTCTCCCAGAAAGAGGAGAGAGCAAAACCTGCATTAAGCTGTTCTAGGCAGGCATAGGCTTTAGTATGGCAGAAAGATAGGACAATCCTAGTGAGTTCTTTAGAATCAAGTCTCCCCACTTGGCCTCAGTGATGAGAATCTCTGACACACCCATAAAGGAGTAGAGCACACTGCAAAATGTTAAGTCAAGAAGACAAAAAACATTTCTAACATTTTCTATGCAATGTTCAGAATCTGAGTTCAGCTGCACTGCAGCTAAATTAGTAAGTACATTGTACAGCAACTTAAAAGGAGACAGTATTTTATTTTAGTGTTTCCATTTGTATGCAGTTTTAAAAGCCTGGCATCTTATGACATACACATAGTTCAAATACAGCTTTACAAGAGTTTTTATTCTAGGTGTATCTGCACAGCATCATTTCACATCCACTCGTCACCTGTACATAGAAAGAGAGCTGTTAGATTATCCTATTTTTAGGCTATGCTTTCTGGTTTGTGAGCTGACAGTCTTTGTCCTGTAAGTGAAGCACTGTGAATGCTCATTCCCATTACATCTTCTTGCTAATTCCCTCTAGCCCACAACTCTGTTGTTTTAGGCTTTCTGACAGTTTATTGGATAATTTCTGTCTTTAAGTTATTTATGAGACTAAAGAAGACACAAGGTAGAACATGAGACTTAAATCAGATTTCAGAGAGCAGATGGAAAGCACTCAGACCTGAGATTCCTATAAAGGTCCAACCCAGCTCTCAGCTTTTAAAACAGGGACTCCCTTCATATGGGCAGCACCACTTAAAATAAGCCATTCTTTTTCAAAGTTTTTTATTCTCCTAAAATAATAAGCTCTGTCTAATAGAGATTCTGCTATAAATTAGTAACTAATAAACAGAAGGTATGAGAGAAGGAAATTACTACATTAAGGGCTATAAAAATTTTAAAAATCAGTTACAAAGTATTAAAAGCAAAGAAGAGCTAATGACTATCTAAAAAATTCATTTCTTATAAAAAATCCAAAGAGAACTAAATTGAGAAAAGTAAAACATGTCTCTCTTATTCTTCAAGTTCTAGTGGCTTATGATTCTAACAGGAACCTGAACTTAGCATTATTAATTTTACACAATTTGCAAATATCTCAGAATTTCTGTCTACCCACTATGAAACTAAAGAGTATAGAAAACTACTTTCAGGTTATTATATAGCAGACACTGTAGCTGTTTATCGTCTTTAAAAAGTAACCAGCAACTCTGTAATAAGCTAAGGGGTTCCTCCCTATTCAAGGTATTAACATCTTAACACTCAGGAGATACTTCTGGTGCCAGTGTGCAAATATATCCTGAAAAGAAAGCTGTAACATTTTGCCCTAGAAGAGAGTTCTGTTGGTTGCAGAGGATTAGGAAAATCTATAATGAAAAATTTATTGTTTGCTTTACAATGTACTTTTTAAATATGTAATATCTTGATTTATACTTTATTAGGATCTTCAGTGACTCCCTTTCTAAACTCAGAAAAGCACAGATTTTTAAAATCCCCAAACTATATAGTTCTGTGTGTACCTCAGTTCTAGTCTTCTAAAATTTGTACCATTTTTACATGAGGAGTGAATATATATCAAGAGAAAGTGTGCCAAAACTTTAGTCTTGGTTTTTCTTTTGTTAATACTTTGGATATTTGTTCTGTTTAACCCTTTAAACCATATTCATACCAACCCTCTTTTTAAAAACAGGTTAACAATATAAATATAGAGCATGTTCTCTTTTTGCTCACCATGGAAAGCAGAAACAAATTGAGAGCTTGAGAACATACTATTTCCGACAGAAATGGATGAATTATAGTCTGTGCTCATCTTAACAAAAAATTCATTATTTTTAATAACATGTTGAAAATACCACAACCAGGTTGATTTAACTGACACATTTAAAATGTACATGGTAAAGCAGGATACTCTACTAAAGGTAGCACTTACAGTTACAGAAAGGCAGATTTAAACTTAAGTCTTCTGTATACTCCATTTGCTTTCCCAATGTGAAATGTTCCAAAATTATTTTACCTATCATTTATTGTTATAGTAGTTATTTTTCTAAATATGCTACTTTAAAAAATGGGACATATGGTTTAAGCAGTACAAGTGCACTTACAGGAAAAACAGGATGGAACACCAGAAAGTTGGCTTGCTCCGGGAAATCCAAGACATACAGTTGTTACTTGAGTAAAGGGGTATATACTATGTGCTGTAGAGAACAGAACCCATTGTCATGAAAAGAACTTGTCCATCTTAAGGCTATCTCTGTTGGATCCCAGGCATTTTGGAATACATTCTGGTCCTCTAAAAGTTTTTTCCCTCCTATTGCTCTCACCAGATCTCTAGCCATATACTGCCCTTTAAAAAATGACAGCAATGATGTCATCTTTCCCATCGGAGAGAAAAACCTCAGTTCTCTTTTGCCTAACACAGAATTACAATAGTAGCAATTCAATCACCTTATGTAACATGAATTGCCTGGCCTAATAAAGACTATAACTAGATCAAGTTAGGGTGTCATTCTAAACCAATAATCTAAACCTAAATTTTAATTGGTCAATGTGTACTAAAATTTAAAATTCCCTTGTTTTGTAAACATGACCTCTGCTCTGAAATTTCTACAGTTTCACAAAAATCTTCATAGTGATTTAAAAATATACATTCTTAGCAAGAATCCAAACCATTTGCAAGAGTCAACAGAGGATTGCCAATTGGTTCACAAGTACATATACTAACAGAAAAAGAATGATTCTCTAAGAATTACACCTGTTTATGCTTCAAATTTCTTTAAAGCATTTCAATTATGTCTCTTGTTGACAAGTAAATACATGACCTTAAATACATGCAGCAGGTAGATATATCATGTTGTTGATTGTGTTAATCCATCAATGGGTATATAATATTAAAAAATGAGTAGACAAACCACTATATTCCATTTGTAACAATTTTTGAACTATACAACAAACTCTATCTTTATTCTTCCCTGCTTTTAGCCAAACTCCACAAAAACACCTCAAAGAAATGTTGAAAATTCACCATAA
This sequence comes from Callorhinus ursinus, assembly GCF_003265705.2. Lineage (NCBI taxonomy): Eukaryota > Metazoa > Chordata > Mammalia > Carnivora > Otariidae > Callorhinus > Callorhinus ursinus. The sequence continues at coordinate 128,778,821 of NW_027397063.1, read as the reverse complement.
ACCTTTCCTAAATTTCAATTTTAACAATCATTTATCCATAATTTAACATCCAGGAAGAACATTAATAGGCATATGGCAAAATAAAACACTGTAATAATTTTTAATTCTCATTAAAACTTTGCCTTTATGACATAACCAACCACAACCATTTCCCCTATCTTTTATGCATTGCTTCTTTTTTTCATTCTTTGTCACCATCTTAACAAAATAGGAATACTTTTTTTTTTAAAACCCCACTAACATAGATGCTTCTTGTCAAGAGAATATGAACATATTCCTCACTTACCAAAATAATTAACCACTGCATGAAATAAAGTCTGAATCACTGTAACAGAATCAAACATACTTGCATATTTTTCAAGTTGTAAAAGTAGTTTATCACCAGGGTATTACTTTATTTTATATTTCTTATAGTGGAAAGTTTTATTGCTACACTGATAGCAGAAAGACTAAATCTTCCATGGCATAATCAAGATTCCTTAAAAGGTAACATAGTGTAGTGGTTAAAAGCATTGACTTGCTGGGTTCAAATCCTGGTTCTGCCACTGACCAGCTAAGTAACCCTGGCTGAATAGTTCTTAATTCCATGCCTCAGCTTTCTCATCTGTAAAATTATAATAGTATCTTTAAGGGATATTTTGAAGATGACATATAGTGATATTTATGTAAATACTTCCCATTACTGATCTGATAATTCTTATTTTGTATGCATATACAGCTAAATTAATGAATATAAATGGATACTATGACTAAATTTGAAGGAAACAATTTTTAAAAATAAAACTTCAAAAAATTTTAGAATCATTTTAGATTTACAGAAAAACTGCAAAGACAGTACAGAGAGTTCCCATATACCACCCCCCAACAATTTCCCTTATTAACATCTCATGATATAAGCAATTGCTAATGACAGCCCAATAGTGGAAGGACATCTACTCTCAGTAGTAAAACTACACATATAGTTAATTAGTAATGTCAATAACCTACCTACCAGAACCAAACTTTAAAACTTGTAAGTACTACATTATAATGAGTAAGTGCTAAATTTAATGTTTTGGTAATAACTCTGTAAGCACTATACTAATGTAAGATATTTTATAGTCTCATTAAAAAGGAATAAAATGGAAAAGTTATTTTAATGTGTATAATTACTTCTACATATATAGCGAAGTTGCAAATTAAAACATGTAAAGAAGAAAATAAAACTGGAATATTTAAACTGATATTACTTTGTAATTTTAAGATTGAATAAATTTTCTTAATATCAAAGTAATTAAAGCTACTGAAGGGCAATATGGGTGAATACATTTTGAGGTGAGAATTTTTAATCAAAGTATTTTCTTACTATTAGAGAATCATATTTACAATAATCAATATAACACAAGGAAAAATTTTTTAGGTTATTAAAGAAATAGAGGTAAAGAGGTACATCTGTAGAAATGTTCAAAGAGGTTACACATCTGAGGCACACAGCATTAAGTGTAGGCATTCACTGCCCACTTTAGCAGCCACTAGTCATATGTGGAGATTTAAATTCAATTAAAATTAAATTAAAAATTAAATTCTTCGGTTGCACTACTTTTCAAGTACTCAGTACCAACACGTGGTTAGTGGTTACTGTACTGGTAAGTGTATATAAAACATTTCCACCACTGCAAAAAGTTCTGTTGAACAGGACTGCTTGCTCTATACAAGGAACAAACTGTTTGCACACCTGAGTCCTAACCAATAGCCTTAATCTCTTATCCAAACAAGTTCTTCTTATTAAACTTGCAAAAATGAAGTGAAAAAGTAAAAGGAGGCTTATATCCCCTTTTCTGAATGTTTAAGAGAAACAGGAAGAGGTTCTGGCCAATTCCCACAGATGAATGGCCACCAAGAAATGGAAAAATTGCTGAGGTCCTCAAAGCCATTGCTGTACTCACGTGGCAGGGTAGCAGTGGGCCCAGTGGCCAGGAGGACTCCTCTTCAGGGGTACATTTCCTCACTAGGGGAGGGGTCCCCATGTGGGGCCTTCGCACTGGTGGGACCTTCCCCATTATGGGGCTGGGGTTCCTGCCAGTGAAAAATGGGAAATTTCATTGTTAGCCAACTTTGAATCTTTCCCTTTTTGAGATATTAAAAACACTGCTTACTGGATTATTTAGTTAATTCAAAACAGGGTTATATGAGATAAACTCTTAGAACTGATTAACCACGATGAGTGACTGATTCTACCTGCCCCTCAGTCTCCCAGGAAACACGACCTGCAGCATTATTGGAACTACTAGAATCTTACCTACATCTAGTCACATACTGAGAAGATTAGATTGAACCAGGTAATGGTTTTCCCAATCAAGGTTAAAAAATTGTCTTTTAATTATCAGTAATGGGCAGTGGTGAAAAGAGCAAATATAATCAGATGTAACATAAACCTTACAAAGTTCTACAGCTCCTCATTTTCACCTCATCCAAACTTTTAAAATTAAGAGTTGAAAACAGGAAGCAAATGTTTGAATTGCATCCACTTACTTCTCCTGACCATTCTGTGATTTGGTATTATTTAATGGTGATAAATAGTCAACGGTGATTAATGGTCTTTGAAATGGTCAAAAGAAACAGGTATCTGTTTTGTTTTGTTTTTTTTTTTCAAACAAATTTTAAGAAATCCATGTAAGCAGTTTGTGGATATCTAAAAATGTGGCTAACAATAAAAATCCCCCATGAACCCTTTCATTCACAAATGTTTTCTACTTGTTCAAGATGAGCACTTTCATCGTTTTAGTGACAACATACACAATTGTAACAGAATATTTTTGCTGACATTTTGAACTCTGTAATCACTACCCTAAATTCCTCCAGTTTAAAGTCTTTTTGCCAGTGTATTCTATAATGGCATACCTTTGGGCAGGAAGGTAATGGGCCCAATTCAATACAACACTATGGATTCTCCTGGAAGATGGGTAACATCACACTTCTAAAAAGCACTGAAAAGACTGGAAAATGCAAGTTTGTGGTGAACTCTTGAGAAGATGCAGGAGGAAGTAAACCCAAGGGGTTGTGCACTGAAAGACACTATTTTCCCACCAGATACCACAGATCCTGGTTCTGCTGGACTTACTTTCCTAATCTCTTGAGTTGCAACTTTCACTTCTAATCCCTTATAATTGCCTGTGCTCCCAGACAATAATTTAGAGGTCAGGTTATTACAAATCACACTTCTCTGTTTATAGTATACTGAGGATGGGGGATGGAGAAAGGAAGCAGCAGCAGGAAAAGATATTTTGTACAAAATTAGATGATACATTTGAATATAAATTATAAACCCTGAAATTCATAACAGAAATGCATTTCAGTTAGGAGATATCCTGAATCTAACTACTTACGTCACCTGTAAGTCTGAATATTTCCCACAAGAAAACTAATATTGTTCTTGATTAGTTTTCCATCAGAATCTGTATGGGAGGCCATGCATAAAAAATATTAAATTTAGTAAACTATTCCTAATTGCATTCAAAATCTTAATTATAGTGGGTAAATTAGGTTTAGCTGTTGTGGGACAAAGTAAGATTGTAAAAATTAAAATTTTGACACAATCAGTGTGAAAAGCAGTTCCAGACTATATGGTCAAACAGAAACATTGCCAAAGATACAAATATGAAGATCTACATTAAATATCAAAGGTAGGCATGCTTTTCAGGAGCTGACCAAAGTTTCTAGGAAGGGAACTGCAGTGCTTCATGACTAAAGCTTCATTCTGAAAAGATTATGAGGTCACTGAACCGGACGGACTCAATCAAATTAAATTCGACTGGACTTCCTGTCTCTCCAGAAACACCCTAATATTCATAGATAAAAACTACTTTATAATGGCTTATCCATTAAAAAAAGACTGCCTTAAAGAGAATGATTTTTAAAAAGAGAAACTTATTCTTCTGAATATTGATTTAATATTCACTTTACTATATAATCAAAGTTTTTCTATAACCTCTTTAGAGTCATAAGATTCAAGAACAGGACAGCAATGTCTAAAACTATATATATAATGCTCTGTTCCAAAATCTAAGATAAAATTATAAAACATGTTACCACAAGGATAGCTGAATCTATCACATGTGGTCGTGGTGGTGGTTTCCCCCACCCCAAAGGCATATGGCAGAGAGGGGCTCTCCTCACCACACCTCATATCCAGTGCAAGGCTGTTTTGGAAAGCCTCTTTCTAATTCACACAAAATGCCATGTATGTTAATGGAGGCCATGCATATTATACTGTATAATACCCTATTTCATTCACTGTAAAATGATGATGCACTACTATTTTATGGACCATTAAGAAAAAAATTGCCAAATTAAACTATAAGTGATTTCTTAAAACATAAAAATTATCTTATACTTATTGAATGGACTCTCATGATAAGTACAATGGTGATATATGATAATATCACTGGAACACAAAAAGACTATGTGAGCAAAAAAATTATTACTAAAGCTTCTTCACATTCAGATTTCAAGTATTCTGCATCACTTTTCAGCTCAGAGATGGCTTTTTTCCCACAAAACACAGTCTTGTGTGTCATCAAGAGAATTGTTAAAAAAAAAAAAAAAGAGCATTGTTGATGCAGCGTATCTCGAAATGTTGCTCCACTTCTGCCTCTGGAATTTTCCTCCAAGCTGCTGACTCTTTTTACAAGTGTTTTTGTGCACAAGCAATAACAGCTAACTCACAACAGCTAGATGGCCAAAAGAAACATACGAGAAATGTTAAACTATGCGGCGGGGGGGGGGGGGGGGGGTTT
>NW_027397063.1:128732918-128773946 GCF_003265705.2 Callorhinus ursinus | reverse complement strand
GGGGGGGGGGGGGGGGGGGGGGGGGGGGGGGGGGAGCTTTCTAGAATTGCTGAGCTAGAGTAATAGTGCTCCTAAAAAGTCAGGGTAAATGCTTCTCTTTCACCTTCTGTATCCATCCAACAATTCATTCCTCAAATAGTAATTAATTTCCTATTATATGAGGTAGGTACCAAGCTAGGGCTAGAGCCGTGTACAAAGCAGGTAATGATACTACCCTTAAGGAACTTATGAACAGGCTAGCATTCATTTAAAAACATAGAAAATTTATATAAAACTACAATTATTGTAATATTACATAGAAGAGGCACATGGTGCAAAAATAAGGTATGACTAACCTGACCTTGTCAAGGAGATCAGATAATACCTAGGCAAAGAGAGGAGAGAGAAATAGGTCAGGGAGAGAAAAGAGCAAGTGTAAAGCAGGAGAGAGCAAGGAAATTTTTTACATGGATTAATTGTACTGGGGAAAGGAAAATTCTAGACTTTTTGAGGACTATCATATCAGAGTTCCAAACTATACCAATATTGGGGAATCTGAAATGCTACTATGTTTCTCTGATTAGAATGGTTAGAATAGAGCTGAGTAAACCCTTGAAACTTTCTCCCACAACTGCTATCTGCAGTCTACATAGTTAATCAAAAGCAATACCTTGTACTGGGAAGAACTGCAGAGATTAGCAACACTGTCAAGGACATAAAGACGGAGGAATGGTGATCCTTAATCATACCCCCTTTCTATACTTAAAATGACCCTGCAGAAAAAAACAGATGGTGGATCACTGTAAGCTTAAACCAGTGGATGTCCCAGTAACAGCTGTCATGTTAAATATTACATTATACAGCTTCTGGCATTTGGTACTCAGCTATCTTTGTGGTGAATGCTTTTTTCTCAGAATCCATCAGTAGGAGGAAGAGGATCAAAAGCAGATTCCTGGTAGAGACAGATAGGATACTGCCCCTGCCCCAGGGTAATGGTAAGTCTCGGATCTCCCTCAAAATTTAGTTTGCATGGATCTGGATCATCTTCACATTCCACAGAATGTGATTCTAATCCATTATACTGATGACAGCATACTAACTGGATCTGGTGAGCAAAAATGGACCTAATAAACCACACACACCAAGCACCTCACAAAAATTAAGAGATACCGCACACTGCTTATGTTTATAAGAAGTCTAGGGCTCTGGGGTATGCTGAGAACATCCTCTCGAAGGTAAAGAACATGTTGCTTTTCTCAACACATGCTGTTAAGAAAAAGGTAGACCTCTGTGGATTCTGGAGACACCATATTCCACACTTTAAAATACTGTTTTGACTTGTTTATCAGAGACTCGGCGGATGCCAGTTTCAAGAGTGACCAAGAGCCACAGGAAAGACTTTTGTAGCAGGTCCAGGCTACGATGCATCAGTGCCAGTGGATCTGAGGGTGCAAGATCTATCCTTGATAAATAAGGAGGCTGTGGAGTCTCTGGCAAGTGCCAAAAAAGAAGTCACAATGCAGAACGCTGGGGGTTCTATGGCAGAAAACAACCTTCTGTTTAAAAACAGCTCATAGTATGTTATAGGGCCCTAACAGAATTTTCATGCCTGACCATGGGTCAACAAATGACCCTGTGACTGGAAGTACTCACTGAGACATAAAGATGGGCACAGAAACAACCTGCCATAGGATGGAAATGACTTACCTGGGATTAGGCCCAAGTACACTCAGAAAGCATGAGTAAATTACATTCACAGGTAATCCAGACTCCCATAGGATGAATGTCTCTTTCTTTCATGACCAACTGATGAGAAAAAAAGGAATTCAGAAGTAGCCAAAAATGGACTACTGCTATACTGCAGTCTTATTCAGGAGCGGACATAAAAGGACTGCTGTAAAGGAAGTCTGGCCAGTGGGAACAGCTGGAGCAGTACATTTGGTCATCCTTTTCAAATGGAGGGAGAAACGGCCTGAACTAGATACATCTGGACTCATGAGCGGTAGCAAATGGCTTAACTGTTGATCAGGGGCCCAGAAAACAACAGTAAAAGATGATATGATAAGGAAGTCTGGCAAAAATGGGCTGGGCACTCATCAGGTGCATTTTTATATCTCACATTAATGCCCACCAGGAAGGATCCACCAAAATGACAGTATGTGTGTTGTCAAATGTCAACAAAAGGTGGACAGGATGAGTCATTCTATGGCTGTCAGCCAGCCCCCCACTTAGGCAACCAAAGAGTTGACACAATGGGCCCACAAATAGAGTAGCTAAGGTGCTTCTGCTCACCAATGCTAACAAAAGTTAATGTTATTGCTAAATGCTTTAACCTGCCAGCAAAAGATACTGATGTCAAGCTCTCAAAATGACATAATTATTCAAGACCAATCACTTGGTATAAGATTGAGTACATGGAAGGGGGCAATGATTTGTTTTTACCAAAATTAATACCTACTCTGGATATGAGTTTTGTTTCTAGCTCCCAATACTTTTGCTACCACCACTAACCCAATGCTTATAAAACAACCGATCTATCAATATGATATCCCACAAAACACTACTTTAGGCCAACGACCCATTTTATAATAAAGAAATGTGACAATGGGTACATAACCTTAGAATCTACTGGTCTAACCATGACTCCATCCACAAAGAAACAGCAGGCCCCACAGGCAGGTAGAGTAGCCTATTAAAAAGTCAGCTGAAGAGAGATCTTAAAGATAACTTCCAACTCCAGAATGTGGTATATGCATTGAAGGAATGCTTTCAATGTATGGTCTGCTACCAATAGCTAGAATACTTAGATCTGGGAACCAAAGGATGAACGTAGGATTAGCCTCTGTCATCATCATTCCCAGTGACCCACTTGCAGAATATGTGTTTCCCATCCATGCAATTTCAGTATTTGCAAGGTTAGAAGTCCTGATTCCCAGGCAGGTTTGGGGAAGTGACTGTTTCATCCACGGGACACATAAGAATTATATTAAATATAAAGCTCTCACTACCTTCTGGTCACTGTGGGCTTCTCATGTCTGCACACCAGTAGAAAAAAAGGAGTCAGGTTCCTGTTGGGAATATTCAATACTGATTATCATGAGAAGCAAAGACTATGACTATAAGGTGAGGAAGGGAAAAATATGGCCAGAACTTGGGGGATTTCATCAAAATATCTCTTGGTGCTTCCATGGCTAGCAATAACAGTAAATGGAAAATTCCAGCATGGCTCAGCAAGAACAAAACAATTAAGGGCTCAGATATTTGAGGGAAGAAGGTCTGGGTCACCTCAGCAGGCAAGCAACTCAAATCAGGCAAAAAAACTGCCACTGATGAGGAAAATATAGACTTAGGGTAAGAGAAGGAGATGATAAGTATCACAGTTTCAGGGTCAGCTGCAGCAGTAGGAACTGCAACTAGTTTCTCTAATTCTCTTGCCTTAAGTTTTTTGCCATATAATTAAAGCAAGGCTTCACCTTAGAAGGGACTCAGTTATTGATTGCACTTTATTTCCAATCTCAGGGCAGAAGTGAGGCCCTATCTTGTAGTATGGAAGCTAGGTGTAATGTAGGGCATGAGTGATTGGAGTGGTAAAAGGAGTATATTAACACTGGTCACCTTTTCTGTACCACTTTAGATTGTCTAAATCTCACTTGTGTCTTATTTCAGCTGTTTTATCAGTACCAACTTCACAAAGGTATAATCTGACAGTGTCTTGTTTCATGCCTGTTGGCACCTCTTGCCTCTCACTCCAAAGCATCTCAGTTGACATAGCTTTGGATCCCCACTTGCACACCACCCATTAACTACTGGGGGATGTGGGGAAGTTAATATATTGTAAGGAAAATCTTGACCAACAAGAACCAGTGGAAAAATTCTTCTTCCTTTCTCCTATCACAATACACAGTGTTAAGACACAGTTTATATAATTTTGCAGGGTATGATCCTACAGGATTGGGCAGTGGAAGGCAACTCAAAAGCTTATCCATGTATTGGTTCTCCCTCCTACCAAACTATATTCTTCTTGTCCCTGTACTTCTTGGGATTATAGCCCCTAACAAAGTAATAGCACATAGCTCTCTGCTTCAGACTCTTCTTTCTGGGGAAGCTAACCTAAGACAAACCTCAAAGTACGTGGTGTCCTTATGATGTCCAGGAAGTCATTCCTCTAGCGCTCAGAGGTGGTAAGTGGTAACCACAGGCAAAGATGAGATCACTCAGAGAGGAAGACAGAGTGAGAGAAGAGGACCTATGAACTGACCCATGAATGGCCATGAGGAAGATAATGGCTAGAAAAGAAGACTGCAGATAGGTGGGAAAGGTGGTAGAAAACTAGAAAGTGTTGTTATTGTGATGGAGTTTAGCAAGCACACAGATAATACACATCTAAGGAACTGTTGCTTTTTTATTACTAAATTTGGTTAGATCCTGACTGCTATGGATATTTGATATGATGCATTATCAAAGAAAATTAAATAATATGCAAACAGAAGTGTGGTGGAGGAAGTTTTTTCAAATCACATTCTTCTGAGGGGAAATCCCAGGCAAACTGAGCAAGAGTGGAGTAATCTGTAACCAGTAACCAGACCTCCTCCTCTGTGCCTCCCTGCAGGCAAACTTGGTGGTAGCTATAGACTGAAGAGAGGATGATCTAGTGGCTAAGCTATTAATTTATAAAATTTTACCTTTTAAAGATTTGTCTGGACAAAAAAAGTTCAGACATAAAAAAAAAAAGAAAAAAAGCCTCATAAAACAAGCTTTTTGTAAGGAGATATAGAAAAAAACAGAGAAAGATCAGTACCCTGAGTAAGGTACTTCAGTACACAGGAGCCTATAATAGTTCATAAAAATGCTTTATATATCTTTATGAACACTTAGGATCAGAAAACAAATCTCCATTAACAGAATTTATCACAGGCTAAAGGTATGGAATAATGTCATCTTCTGTTATAAGAAGCTACATAGTCCTTACATATTTTTAAAAATTAATTGTATATATCTGTTACAGAATTGAATTTTTTAAAATTTAGAAATGTTTTGGTATTCTTTAGCTCATTTGAATTTCTCTCTTAGTTTATTAACGTCAATGTAAAAAAAGATTCATTCTGTCTGATTTCACTTTGATTTCCTGTTTCAGTATTCCTAGTCTTATTGAAATTAAGGTCTAATGAATGTAATGATACTCCAGGTTTTATTAAAATACACTTATGTTGTTCTTTCAATTTCCAGACAGGTTTTATTCTCATAGCATTACATAGACCACATATAAATCTAAAGTTATAATTAACAATATAAAAGTCAGGGAACTAAAATCTAAGTTTACAACAATATGAACACTGAGGAGCTTCAATTTAAATCACAAAGCAATGCTTTATAACATTCTTTAAGTTCTTCAATAAATATGAAATGTTCTTGAACATAAGTGTCACAGCAATTGTAAATATAAGTGTTTCAAAGGACCCAAGTGGAGAGTTTTATTTTCTGTCACTGCTTTTGGTAATTAAAAAACATGACATTTAAAATCTTAAGCTCATAATAATGCCTCAAGCATTGTACAGTTAACAACTGCCTTTCAAAAAATAATAGCATAAAGCTACACTGAACACATTATAACTTCAAAACAAGACAGAATCAATGATACCTATCGGCAATGGTGGGGGACCTGCTCTAGCCACATAAGCATTAGAATCAAGCCAGTGGGCTCTTCTAATGAGATCTGCTTCTTTGTAGTAACACAGTCATTTGTCTCCCTACTCAGAAACAGTGGCATCAAACTTTCCTTCTCCAATTTTCTGATTCATGCTCAAGTACATGGATGGCATTCCAACAATTCTAATACACTGACAGGCACAACAGCTGCCTGCCAACACCAGGGCGGATTTAGTTTTCATCTGATGCTTCAGAATACCCAACTGATACAATACTAGGTCAAATAACTTCACAGATTTTAAAGTCGGCCTAAAAACCCCAGCATCTGTACACTAGAGTTCAGTATCCAAATAGTCCATTCTCTCTTTAGAATTCTAACTAAAATGTCAGCAGCAAAGAGTTTTTAAAATAGCCTTTAGGTGTTTCAAATTTCCTGTGCTTGTTTCAGCAGACTACTGAACTGCCTAACAATAAGTAAGTCACTGAGGATCTAAATATCCAGCTATACTGCTGGGAGTCAGTAAGAGCCAGTTCTAGGAAGAGTAGGAAAGGAACTTGGGGGGACAAAGAGGTAGGAAATGTCTTCAGAATACTTCCTTCCCCTTTTAAAAAATCTAAATCAAGCAATAACTCAACTCTTCATGGTTACTTAAAATCTGGAAACTATTCTACTAGTAAAATTTACTTAAAATTTATTAGTATACCTCAACTTAACTAGACTGAAACATTTACACTGATCTTTATTTTATCCTTTATCTCAGTATCTTGCCTAATGGCTCTATATTTCAAAGCTCTGACAGAATTGTTTGGTTGGTATGATCTGTGACCACTTCTTTTCTAACAAAAAATACGTTTCTCCTTTTTAAAAAATTAGTATTATTGTTACTATTATTATTTTAAAGTAAGCTCTAACCCCAACGTAGGCTTGAACTCACGACCCCAAGATCAAGAGTCACATGCTCTACAGACTGAGCCAGCCAAGGGCTCCCAGTTTTCTCTTTCAATGCTAAATATTTCTGTTCACAAGGCATGATCCTTGGTTTGTTCAGACTTTGAGGTGTAAATGCTATCATAAAGATAATGCAGGTCATTATTTTACATATATTTATTTAAAAAACTATAATAATTTCTAGTATTAATAAATATAGTTTTCCTGGTTCCACTGGAGGCTCATTCAGATAAAATGTTGAGATCAGGTAGGTTTCAAGGCCATGAAAATTTAGACTGTGCAGGTTTGACACAAATTGGACTAATCATTGAGAGAGCTATGGTACTTGAGTTATATATCTGGATTGTGGAATGAGGTGAGCATACAATGGATTTGGCTGAAAGTGTTACTCTACTAAAACGCATTAAAATGAAAGTGTACCTTCCCATTTTTAAAAGGTGGTGTTGGAGTACTGAGGTGGCTCAGTCGGTTAAGCGTCTTACTCTTGATTTCAACTTGGGTCATGATCTCAGGGTTCTGAAATCGAGCTCCTTGCTCAGCAGGGAATCTGACTGAGATTCTCTCCCTCTCCCTCTGCCCCTCCTCACCACGCGCACTCTCTAAAATAAATAAATAAATCTTAAAAAAAAAAGGTGCTGTCATGATTGGGGTTCACACACTGCTTGAGGAGAGAGGTGGAGACAGCTGCTAAGAGGCTAGGATGGAGAATATTCATTTTAAGAGTGAGTATAATTCATTCCAGATCTCCTGAGATTCCCTCTCAAAATCTCTGGGGAATTAGAGGCTTTGGGCAGCTAGCCAACACTAGGGCTCACTGAAAATTCCAATTTCATTTCCCAGATCTACTCTAATCCAAACATTTATCCATGAGAATCCCTAGCATAATTCCAGGGTTCAGACTTGGAAGGGAGGGGTGTCTCTGAGGTTTGGCAGTATCTCCTGGCACAGAACCTCCTGGCTATGACATACACTCTGTATCCCTTTAGTTCTTGGATTCCTGGCATCTGTCAAGTAACAGTATATGATGATGACCAGTCAGTAAGGAATTCAGTTGCATGGCTTCCTTCAGCAGTGTATATGAGGGGACAGAGTCTCCTGTTTTCCACAGAAGTATCCCATAAAAATAACACGTTGTTTTTTCTCTTTTTAAAATCACATACAAAAAACCCAAAACATCATAAATTCAATGTCAAGAAATAAAAAATTATTTTTTGATAAGGCTATTTATAAGTGTGATTGAGTTCCTATTCCAAATCTCATACACTACTTAGATTTCCTTGTTGATAAAAAATAATCTGACAATCAAGTATTTGGGGGACAAATCTAATAATATTCATGTTTTCCTTAAAATGAAGACAAAAATAGCTAACTATTATGTGGTATGGTGAGTATTCAAACATGCTTGCAAGAAGCTTCAAACCCCTTACAAATACTGAGATGTGATTGTTAGAAAATTTCTAACTATGGTGGGAAATCTGACAATATAAACCTACAGTCACTCTGATTCTTTTATGGTTTCAATGTGAGCACAGGTGAAATCAAATATTTCAATTTATGAACTATGTTAAATTTCTTCTTTCCATTTACATGTGTGATAAGGCCACATGCACAATTATCTAATTTAATAAATATCTCAAGAATATATCAGGTTCGTGATACATAAATAAAAGGAAAAGGAAAAATTTAATACTTTAAATATTAAATATTTAAAGAGTAAAGAGTACATGACTAAGAACTGAATGACTACCTGTCACCAACTGCCTATCACTCTGCTATAAAATTCACTTAGTACCAACTAATATAAGATCACAATTGTACAACTACAAAAAAGTGTCTGGCACATAAAGTCGAAAAGATTTGTCCCTTTTAATTCAAACCTTTTCATACTTAGAGTCAAGGAATTTGTAATACCAGAGAAAAGACAGAAATGTGTTATCTAATTTTGAGTACTACTTCTGCCAATCTTTTGTTTAAACCTTCCATGGGCTCCTAAACGTCTACAGAATAAGGCCCATGTTCTAGCTGTGGCACCCTAAATCCTCCATATTTGGGAGCCCTCACTTCAGTCTCATTTCCTCTTGCTCTGGAATGAGGGAACTTGTTCTTCCTTCAGTGTGAGTTCTTGAACCTTACTAACTCTGTACCTCTACCTGTTTTCTTTTTTTCTCTCTTTTCTTCCTTCCTTTCTCTCTCTCCTCTCTTTCTTTCCCTCCCTCCCTTTCTCTTTCTTCTTAATCTTTCTTTCTTTCTTTCTCTTTCTTTCTCTCTCTCTCTCTCTCTCCTTTCTTTCCCTCCCTCCCTCCCTCCCTTTCTTTCTTCTCAATCTGGGGCTTGAACTCACAACTCCAAGATTGAGAGTCACATGCTCTACCAACTATGCCACCCAGGCGCCCTTCTACCTATGTTCTTTCTGAAGCCTGCATGGAACACCTTTCTTGCTTCTTTCCACTCATTCAAGTCCCATCCAAATCAATTTTAGATGCTTTAAGGGAACCTATATTGGTTCATGTTTGTGCTCCCACAATCTTAACTCAGAGACTGGCATGAAATGATGTTCTTTAAATTTCTGTTGAACTAAATAGACTAAAACCAACTTAAGACTCCATTAATAGTCTGCCCCCCCCCCATTGCTCCAACTGGACCATTTCAGTAACTGATCTTTGGAGTCACTGTGCTCATGCTGCATCCACTGCCCATTCTGACAGTTAAACTTGTTGATTTCATGGCATATCTCTGAGTTTTTCTTATATTGATCAACTATAGTATTTATGGATTATACTACTTCTTTTACCCTTAATGATAATGATGATGATTAGAAATGGACTATGTTTACTGAGTGTTCACTACATGCCAGGGACTCTTACAATTATAATTAGCACTTTACATGTACTACTGCACTTAGGTCTCAAAACAACCCAACCTATCATCATATTCTCATGTTATGGATTACTAAACTATGGCACAGAGAAATTAAATATCTTAGAAAAGTCACACAGGTAGTAAGAGGATGACCTGGGAGCCACTATGCATGAATAGTCATAAAAGTCAGTTTTAGGTAGCATGGTCAAAGAAGTCCTCTCCTTATAGATTACACTTGGGAAGAAACCTGAAAGAGAAAGAGCCAGACATGAAGGAAGAGTGTTTCAGGGCAAGTAATAGCAAGGAGAAAGGCCTCAAGATGGAAAAAACCCGGCATAGTGGAGAAGTAGAAATAAGGCCAATGTTGGCTTAAGCCAAGTGAAGACAGGAAAATCGCAGAAGATGAGGCTGCACAGGTAGGCAGAGGCCAGCTCATGGACAGACTGTGGGTCTGAATAAGAAGTTCCATGTGTATAAATTTATCTTTACATTTTATAGTTCTTCTCTTACTTTCCATAGCAAGAGCTTCAATGGCAGAAACCATTTTTTATTTTTTTTCATATCTCTTACAGCAGCCAGCCCAAAGTATTGTGTGAAGTCCCCTGTGAAGAATCACCCAATTGAGATAAAGAATGGGGTGTGTGGGACGCCTGGGTGGCTCAGTTGGTTAAGCGACTGCCTTCGGCTCGGGTCATGATCCTGGAGTCCCGGGATCGAGTCCCACATTGGGCTCCCTGCTCGGCGGGGAGTCTGCTTCTCCCTCTGACCCTCTTCCCTCTCATGCTCTCTGTCTCTCATTCTCTCTCTCAAATAAATAAATAAAATCTTTAAAAAAAAAAAAGAAAAGAAATGCTCAGAGAAAAGTAAAGTACTTAGTTACTTATAAAATGTTAACATGTGATCCTAGCAAGGAGAAGAAATACCATTGAACAGTGGAATGAATATGGTCACTGAAATCAGAAGGTCCACCATTAGAATCCCAGTTCAGTCACTGTTGGGTAAGACCTAAAATTAAGGTTCAAAATTATGTGACGCCTTGACATCTGGTAAAATCAGGAAAGCCTTGAATAGCCTAACCATAAGTTGCCCTCTCCACTCTGCTTCTGTGAATAAGGGCCTGTAACACTCCTTATCAAAGGGCTCTGGTGTAGTTCCTGCTTATCCCTGAGTAGCAGATTTCAGGTCCCTGTCAGTTTGCAGAATTATTCAGAACAGCCAATCACATTGTTCTGTGGAAACCAGGGGAGACACCATTCTCTTTATACTATAAAGCCTGCCTCCCACAGCCTCTGGCTGTTCACTCTATTCACAAGTGCAATTCCCATGTGACCTGCATGGAGTGTAGGGTCCTCCTCCCTGAAGCTGTGAGTATATGTGACTAATAAACAGCTGCCAATCTCATCTGATAAGTATTGGGTGTTGTGTGTTCAACCATCCCCACAACCCTGTGTCAGGAATCTTTTCCTCATCCAAGGGATGAAGAGGTGATCAAGACAGCCACTTACTGGATGTGTGACTGGGACCTTAGGCCAAGCCACTTAACGTTCATCTCCAAGCTTTTTATTTTGTAAAATAGGATTAACAATATTTACCTTGAAGCTTCTTGTGAGCACTGTGTCTAACAGCTATTATTGTGAACACTGTGTTTAGCAGTACAATGCTAGACCCATAGCTGATTCTAAATGCCATCCCCAATCCATCACCTCCTCTGTACCCCCATGATTCTTACTATGGATTTAAAACTTGGAAGTTAAAATTAATAATAACTGAGTTTAAAATTAATAGATGGGGATATAAATGACAGATTGGTCAGATTTGGCTTAAAAGCAATCTCGCTTATTTATTAGAAATAATATTTCAATCCCAGCTACCACAATAAGAACTACAAAGAGAATTTTTGAAGTTTTTGGCAAATAATGAAGTAGACGTGAAACCAAGGCTGCTTTCAAGATACTGAATAGTAGGTTCAACTGTGCTTTGCAAATCTTGATATGCAAATAATGTAGCAAAATTTACCGTGATAAAAGGTCTTTTAATAAGCTAACATTCAATGTGAAAATGCTTTATTTTTAAACAAATGAAAAAATTGATTGCTTCTGATATGAGACAGGGGGAAAGTACATCTAATAAAGCTTTACCCTGGCAGAACTTCCTTTTCTTCGGATTCTTCTTCTTTACCACACTTCAATGTGTGTAAACACACACCCCAGTGTACCCATGTTTCCTAAATTCAATAGTACATCCTTATGCCTTTTGATTTTTATGTAATTACATAATTTATACAAGTCTGCA
This sequence comes from Callorhinus ursinus, assembly GCF_003265705.2. NCBI lineage: Eukaryota > Metazoa > Chordata > Mammalia > Carnivora > Otariidae > Callorhinus > Callorhinus ursinus. Next base: position 128,762,221 of record NW_027397063.1, on the reverse strand, counting down.
TATTTGTGTATTTGGAGAGGAGGAAGAATATAAAATATATATCTTATATATATTCATACTAAAATGAAATTTTAGAATTGTAATAAAAGAGTGGGAGGTGAGACACAGGATATTGGAGACCCTTTTGGACACACATAGGGTGATCATTTTGGAGTATGTTTTTTGTACTAAGAATTTTCCGACTTTATCTTTTGGCTAGTTTAGTAAAGCTGATGCACAATTATCTCATTTGGGGGATGCAAATCTTATTCTTTTCAGAATTCTACTTGATACTGAAATACTACTTATTATTATAAAGTCTGAGATAAACCATAATTCAGGTTATGTTGCTCGGTAAGCAACTGAATGCCAGATTGAGATATTTTTTAATGTACTTTTTAAACATAGCTCTTTGGCGACCACATTCAATAAATATTTAAGCATGAGCTTAAAGTGGATTACTGTTAGCATGTTGTAAGAAAATTGCACAGTGACAAAGCTTGTAATAAAAATAAGCAGGACACCCACTACTCATATACTATAGTTAAGTGTATTAGTTGGTCGCCAAAGCATTAACTTTTACTCAAACAGCAGCAGTATTCTGTCCAATCTATTAGCTTCAGACAGTGCATACTAGCTGCTGGCTATTGGAAATCTTTACGTTTGTATGCTCGAAGAAAATGGTTTTCACAATATTATAAATAGTTAAATATAACCCTAAGGATTTATCTTAAACACAAATGAGGAAAAAAAGAAAAATTTCTCTTTTACAAACAAGGGAGCTTAAAAAATTTATCATTGTAGTCTATATGTATTCCCACACTTTAGATTTTGAAAAAAAGCAAGACATAATTTGCTATGATTAACTTTTTTTAAGTGATACAAATTTATAAAAGGAGACCACCAATGGCCCAGATTTTTCATTTACTCTAATTCTGTCAAGTCTATTTTTCCCTTGAGCCAAATAGTTTGCAAGTATTAACCAAATACATAACTTACCTCAGTGTTTAATTTTTTTTTTTTAAAGCCAGGAAGACAAGCCAATTTCTTGATTCCTTGAAATTGCAAGGTATTTTCAACATTAAGAGATCACATACTGTGGTTAATTACAGCCAATAAGCTGTCATTAGCCTATGTAATATATAGGTCCGGTCAATTTGTTTTTAATTTTTTTTTAAACAACCAATATATAGTGTTAAACAATGCTAAAAAATCATATACATTTATTGTTGACATTAGTCCAGAACATTCATTTGCATTAAAGCAGTTCTAAGTCATACATCAAATAGGACTCCAGCTTCACATATGATAGGATTCAATCAGCTGACTTTCACCATTTTTTCTTTATTTAAGGTATAAACCCACGATGTTTTTGTTTACTGTCGTAAAGCTAGACTAGTTCTTTATAGAAGAGTAAATCAAAAATAAAGCATTTTACTTGCAGGTATATTCATGAGAATGCAATTTTGTTTGGTATGCTGCAGAATCTCAGGTGCCTGGAACAGTGCCTGGCATATAGGAAATGACATTCAATAATTATTTGTTGAATGAATAACATGTAGGTACAAGTTTTTTAAATTTTTCTTTAAAAAGATTTTATTTGAGAGAGAGAGAGTGAGAGCACAAGTGGGGGGGGAGGCAGAGGGAGAAGCAGACTCCCTTCTGAGTGGGGAGCCCAATACAGGGCTCTATCCCAAGACCCCAGGACCATGACCTCATCTGAAGGCAGATGCTTAACTGACTGAGCCATCCAGGAGCCCTAGGTACAAGTCTTCTACCAAAAAGTCGTATTTATTTTTTTGCTCCCATTAACATCACATAAATGTTGAATATATATGAGTACAGGAATATAGTACTTGTTAAAAGACATCAAAACCTGAAAATGTCATGTTTAATATTTTCAGTTGCAGAATATTTAACAATCTTTTTATCTGGATAGGAAACAAATGTCTATTCTTATAGGATCACACATTTATTAATTTCATTATGAACTTAAAGAAAAAAGCAGAAATCTAAATATTATTGCTATCTGGAAATGAATCCAGATGAATCCAAATGAGTATGTGTAAACATATCTCTATAGGATTGGGGTGGGAGGACTTTTTAAAGTATTTAAGTCAACCTTAATTGAATATAAAATATAAAATATTCAATATACTACATTGGGACATAATAACAGGAAGCATTATACTCAAGTATTAAACTTGCTGGAAAAAGAGAGTAGAGAAAAAAGAGCATATTAGAGCTGTAGAGGTTTACAACAGTGGCAATTTGTCAACAAAAAGATCTAAGTGGTACACTGCTACATGCAGTTACATAATAAAAGCCTTCTAAATATTATAATCTCTTCAGATGTAAAAAAAAATCTGTTTAAAGTCTAATGCAGTATTCATTTTTAGAGATCTGAGTTTAAATGACAGAACTATTTGTTACAATTTTTGGCTTTTCCTTTTAGTCCACTTTTTAATTATTAAACATTAAGACTGTTCATTCAAATAAACAGTAATTTGCACTTTATGGCACTTTTCAGCCCACAATCTTAAAGCATTAATTAATTAAGAAAAACTATTTCTCCTAAATTAGGGTAATCAGAACTGAGAAAGACAAAGACTGTTGCTTTTTTTCTCTACACATACCATTTTGAAATTTGAAACTGCTTGTGATGTAATTACTATATTTGATAAAACAGGAAATACTTTACAGAAATTACTGAAAAGCTAATTTCTGGGTATCGCCGTAGAACATTTATCCAAATCTTCTGGATTGAACGTTATACATTACTATATGATCATGATTAGTAGGGGTTATGTACGTGTTTTTCAGTTATCAGATTTAAAGATGGTTTTACATGAATTGTTTGTTAGCACTTAATTAGTAATGTACATCATCTTCTCCTGATTACTATATATCAGCCTGAACTGCAATATGTGGGCCAACTTGGCCATGTTCTTATTAAAAATATTTTGAACTAATTTTAATCCCTAAACATTAAGGCTTTATTTTCGCTAAGTATCACACTAACTGCATTTCCATAATGTTATAATTTATGATACAAAACAACCAAACTCAGGCCCTTAACCTTCAGCTTGCAGGGCTTAAGTAATTTAAATGGATACAGCCTGAGAAAAGGAAGGTTTTTCAATATACAGTGGTTAATGCAAATAAAGTTGTTTTCAAAGACTAAAAATCTGCAAAGGTCTGTTCTGTTTTTAAAAGGAGATTCAAAGATATGTCAGAAGTAATGATAAATGTGTAAATTCCATTATACAACTCTTAACATAGCTCTATTAAAGTATGTTATCTAAGAAAAGGACAAGAAAATTAATAGCTGATATATACCACAGATCAAGAGACATCAGGGAATTTTTAATGATTAGAATCTATCCATATATAAGTAAACTACACTGTACTCATGCCTCTTCTCAAGAGTAAAAAAACTGGAGACCTAAATCTCTTATTAAGAGGCAATTTTAACAGATAAATAACATGAAAAAGTAAACCAATACTAGCCTAGACATCCAAATTTTTAAATCTATGTTACACTAATACCTTGCACATATTGAGCTCACGAACAAAATTTGCTAACTTCAAACAGTAAAAATCCATCTTCCTCCATAGTGAACTCAATATACTACAATAAAACATGAATCTTCAGTGCAGAGCAATGGTTTTTAAGTGTTGCTCCTATAAGTTATTTAAAAGACTTCTCCTGTGTCTCCTCCTTTACTGAGAGAAGTAGAGGATGTATTAGTGAGGTTCAGCTTTGTATTCCTACTCCAAACAGAATAGTCCAGCCTTTACATATTCCATAGTTTGGGATCAAATTTTGTTTAAACAAAGGGTCCATAGCTTAAAAAAAAAAAAATCCCAAACCAAAATACATGTAAACCAATTTACAAACCAATTACCTTCTCCATTCTTCTGTTTTCCCCTGACTCGCCACCCCTTACATACACACATTCCCTACACTTCAGACACCTAACAGTATCACAGAATCAGTGAAAGATTGGGGCTGGGACGTGAGGAAGGTTGAGGAAAGAAAAGGAAGAGATAGCATCGCTTTGAAACTAATATTAAATGTTACCACTCTACCCAAGTTGCATATGCATGGACTCTTTAATATGTTTGAGATGATTAAGAGGTAAGACTCTATTAACAAAACCTGTTTTTAAGAGCCATATATAAATATCAGTGTCACTTCAATACTTGAGGGGCTCCACTAACACACGTACTCTGTTTCCGCTTCTCAAGAGAGTGGTAATGGTGACAGTGAGGACACTGGAGTTTCTAGAAAGCCAGGTAAGCACTGTCATTTTCTCTGTTCATATATCCATTGTTGCTGATGGGAATAACAGGAAAAAAATCCTATCTTTATAGATTACTTTCTTTCAAAAAACCTTAAAGAAAACCCAACTCCATTAATGCAGTAAAAGAAAATAGACAATGTTCTCAAAATTGGTTCTTCAATGCCTCAAAATTTCCTGGAAATATATTAAAACTCTACTAGCATGTAAAACTCTCCAATTATTTCACAAGGCTCTATTAAACATCCTTTGCACAGTATTTAGACAATATATTTAATTCTTATAATGATTCAAAAAATATATTGGCTAATATATCAAAACATCTTTTGAATATTTGGAATTCAGCTAGAAATTTTCTAGATAATTCATAAACTCTACATTCAGGGATTTTTCTTACCATCCCCCTGCCCCACAAGTGAGATTCTTTTTCAGACATGAAGACAACTTTTTGTTTGTTATAATACCAGATTTAGCTTTTCTATCTTTACACAAAGAATAGGTTTATTCTCAAGGTAATTTATTTGTGAGGGCAGAGACAGAGGAAGGAGAGATAGCAATAATCTGGAGAAAAAGATACATCATTTACTAAAGTGGAATAAGTGGATTTAATGTCTCATGTGAGAATATAATATACAGATGTGAGAATTAAAATTGTCAAATAATGATAACTTTTTCATTAAAAGATAAAATAGGCACCTCATGATCTATTTGTTCTCTGCTACTCATCAGTAATACCTACATGCTATGTGTAACATGAAAACAGAATGACAGCATCTTAATCAAGAGTTTCTTCACAGATTTCAAATGTTAAGCATAGTTAAGCAGTCTCTGTTAGTTAACGACTGGCTACATTAGTGAAAACCTACTAAGAGCAAGAACTTCTAGGACAGACCTCAGTTTGAATTTTAGCTTAGCTATGACTTTAGGTAAGTAATTTAACCTCTTTGAGTCTTATTTTTCTCACATATGTAAGGTGTGCTTATCCTGAAACACTGTTGTGAGGATTATAAATAATGTGTATAAAATATCCAGCAGAGTGCAGGTAATAGGGTCTTAAACAAAATTAAAAATCTTCAGTTAACCAATTCTTCTATAAATAATAGGAAAAACAAGAGTACCACAAACTATGGAAAAGTTATCGTAAGTTCAGAAAACATTAGAAAAGATAATTACACCATGACATAGAATTTCAAGCAATGCAATCCTAGTGTCAGTTGTAGAGAAATTGTAAATGATGGGTCCTTGACACGTGAGTTTAGCTGAGAAGCTTGAAGGCCAGCTGGTGGAGACCATTCTCTTAGGCAGCTTGCTGCTTCTCCCGCTCTCCCTTTAGAGAAACTTTCAGGCCAGCATCTTTTAACTGCCAGCTGGGCATGGCCCCAAGCAGACCTCCATCATATTAAACAAAACAAAGCAAATAGACTCACCTTTCTGACATTTTCTCATCTTTTCAATGGTACCAACATTCTTTGAGCCATATAGGCTCAAAATCTCAAAGTGTTTTCTTATATCAAAGCCTATCAAGATTTCCTTTGTCATATATCAAGCAACCATGTCAAAACCTTTTCATTTTCATTCTCCAACCCCCAAGTCCCTGTAAAGATACCAAATGGATTAAGGAAGGTCTGTAAGGAATTACAGACCATTGGTCCTATCTCACTCCACTGCTGTAAAGCCTCCACTGACTCTTTACTATCTTTTGCAGTTTCTCTGTGGACTACCTGTAGCAGAAGATGCACTGGCCAAACCTATACCCACCCAATGAAATGTTCTGGCAAGGGGATGCAGTGTTTCACAAACTTCCTATGTGGTTTTTATGTACACAGAAGCTTGTTAACAGCTAACTATAAAATAATAAATATCGCCACCAACTAAGAATAACAGCCAACATATTAAATGCTTAATGTGGTTTGAGCAGTGTTCTAAGAGCTTTATAACGATGAACTCATTTAATCTTCATGACAACCCTATGAAGTAGGTATTATTACTATTGGCACTTGACAAATGAAGAACAAGGAAGAGGAAAAGTTAAGTAACTTGCCCTAGGTCCCACAGCTAGAAAGTGGTGGAAATAAGATTAGATTTCAGGCAGTCTTCACCCAGGGTCTATGTTTTTAAGCACTAAACAGACTGCTGCAGGCTATCGTTCAAGGACCCTGAGTCTGAACAACCTTTCCAGCATGAATTCCTACGACTACCCAATATGAATGTGTCCTTTCACCTATGCAGATCCTCATTGTTTCACTGAGGTCATCAGAAGCTCTAACTGAAACTGAGGTAAGTCAAGAGGTCATTCATTACACTATTTATAATAAATCCAAGACAGCAGATTCCTGAGTGCAGAATACATGGGCTCTGGCACCAAGTCTCTGGTTTCCTTCCTTCTTTGTGATGGATTCATCTTCCAGCTGGTAGCAAGACGGTTCTAAGATCTCCAATCCAATCCAAAGGATCTCTAATCCAGAGGAGGATGAGAGAGTACCACTTCCCATGTTCTCTTTTATAGAAGTAAGGAAAACATCTCTAGACCCCATAGAGTAGACTGCCTCTCATGTCTCACTGCTCAAGCCAATCCACAAATGGGAAAGATGATTATTATTAATGGCTTAGACTAATTACTAGGGTGGAATGGATGTCAGGATCAACTGTTAGGACCACTATACTCATTCTTCTACACTGGGGTTGATACTGCAATCCTGTCTAGAACATTTTCCCTTCTCCACGTCTTTCTTCTGTTGTCTCCATTTTTCTGAACTTTGCTATGTTTTCCAACCTCATTACTCACCCTTCTTCCCTCCCTCTATCCAATATGTTTGTTGAGTGTCAAGAATGATCCAAACACTACTAAGACTTGTACATATAATGTCAAGGTAGACAGACACAGTCCCTGTCCTCATGGAGCTTATGTTCTGGCATGGTAACAGACAAAAGTCACAAAAACAGACCAAGTAAGAGCAGCACCTGCAGGCTACAATAAGAGTTATAAATTATAAAGGCAACCAACAGCAGGAGAGGGAGCTATTTTAGCTATATGGTTGTAAAGAAAGCTTCATTTTATAGTGATATTTAAGTTAAGATCTATAGAATAAGAAGGAACCATATAAGAGGTGGGAGGAAATCAGAATGTGCAAGGTCCCCAAGATGGGAAAGAACTTGCTTTGAGGATCTGAAAGAGGTCCTCAAATTCAGTAAGAAGAGTGGGAGGATGAAGGCTGAGATGTAGATCATGGACAGTCTCTGAAGGCATGGTAAGTAGTTTAGAGTTAGATTTTATTTTGAGCATTATGGGAAGTCAACAGAGACATAAAATCCCATTTACATCTTATTAAGATCATTTAGGCTACTCTCTGTAGATGCTGGACTAAGCAGAGGTTGGGGAGGGCAAGACTGAAAGCAAGAAGAACAGAATGTTATAAGAGGAAACAAACTAATGATTTTATTTAGTAGGCACAATGGACAGAACTCCATGGTGAACAGCTTAGTGGGATGAAGGAGAGGTAAAAACTGATTTCTAGAGTTCTGGTTTGAGCTACTAGGTGAATGATGTGCTTTTATCAGTTACGAATAGACTGGGGCTGGGGATGAGAAGTTGCAAACAAATTTGGAGAGTAAAATCAACTACTTCCCTTGAGCATGTAAAATTTGAGATGTTTGTGAGACATCCAAATGAAATGTGAAGTAGGAAGTTGTACAGGTGGGTCTGGAGTTCAGGAGAGAGAACAGAGTTAGACACACACACAATACACACACATTCAGAAGTCATCAGCATAAAGAAATTCTACTATGGCAATCACGGTATGCAATTTGAAGATGATATGCTTAGATGTAGCTTTTTTGGCATTTATCTTGTCTGGCATTCTCTGAGTTTACTGGATCTGTAGTTTGGTATCTGACATTAGTCTGGGAAAATTCTTAGTCATTATTCTTTCAAATATTTCTTCTGTTCTTTTCTCTCTTTTTCTCCTACAGTATTACCATTACATAAATGTTACATTTGTGGAAAGAGTTCTTGGATATTGTGTTCTGTTTCTTCAGTCTTTGTTTTCTTTGCTTTTCCTTTTTGAAAGTTTTTATTGACATATCGTCAAGCTCAAAGATCTTTCCTCACCATGTCCAGTCTACTAATGAGACCACGAAAAGCATTCTTCATTTCTGTTACAGTGTTTCTGATCTTTATTACTTCTTTTTTTTTTCCTTTTATTACGTTAATCACCAGACAAGACTATACTTTCAGGGATCATTTCTATAGTTTGTTTAGTACTTCTTGATTCTTTCTTAGAATTTCCATCTCTCTGCTTATAATGCCCATGTTTTTGCATCCCATCTTACTTTAGCCATTGGAATCCTTAGCATTTTAATCATAGTTTGTTTTAAATTCCCAGTCTGATAATTCCAACATCTTTGCCATATTGGAGTCTGGTTCTTTTGCTTGCTCTGTCCCATCAACCTGTGTTTTTAGTATGCCTTGTGAGTTTTTCTTTATAGCTGTAATGTGATGTACTAGGTAAAGGGAATTGCTTCAATAAATAGGCCTTTAGTAATGCAGTGGTTAAGGTAAAGAGATAGGGAAGGCATTCTACAGTTCTATGACTAGATCTCGATCTTTTAGTGAGCCTTTGCCTCTGAACTGTGAACTCTGTAAGGGCTTCTCAGTTTCCCCCCAACCTAGGCGGGAGAGGATAGCTACAGTGGGCTAGAGCTGGGTGTTTCCTTTCTCCGGGTCATCCCAAATAGTTTGGGATTTATCAGAGCTCTGGTAAAACAGTTTCTCTTGAGGACAGCCCTTGTTATGAAGAACAGGATATTCTGGATATTCTGGAGCATTTCAAAATGGTTCTTTTCCTCTCCCCATGCCAGAAGCAGAAGAGGTTTGCTGTGAGAACCTAGTCAAGCTCCTGGTGGTAAAACTACGAAAGTGTAGAGACCCCTTATGACTGGCCCCCACTGGAGTTTTTAACTCTCAGACTTGTCCACCCTGAACCTCTAGAAATTAAGGGATTATAGTTTAGGCTTTCCTACTCCAGTACTGGTTCCCACAGACATTTCTACTTTAGTAAGTTGTGATTCTCTGTATTTGCCCATCTGTTACTCCAGTTTTGGGGGCAGCAGTTTGCCCTGTAACCTCACTTTTCTGACAGATCTAAGGACAGTTATTGGTTTTTCAGTTTCTTCAGCTTTTTCTTGTTAGGACAGAGTGACACAACCTACAAGCTCCTTAAATGCTGGACCAGAAACCCGAAGTCTCTTCATTTTTTAAATTATAAAGTTTAGAGACAAATGGAATTTTAGATACTATCTTGCCGAATTACCTCTTTACAAAGACAAGAAAACATGGAGACAGTAAAGTTAAATGACTTGCCCAAGTACCAAGGGCTACGTACCTAGAGCTATTTAACGTCATCAGAAGTTGGTTAGACCCCAGTGTTCCTTACTTCCTACCTGCAACTAAAAAGCAGCTCCTTTTTTTTAAAGATTTTATTTATATATTTATTTATTTGATAGAAAGAGAGGGAGAGCACGCGTGTGCATGCACAAGCAGGCGGAGGGGCAGAGGGAGAGGGAGAGGGAAAAGCAGGCTCCCCACTGAGCAAAGAGTCTGATGTAGGGCTCAATCCCAGGGTCCTGGGATCATGACCTGGGCTGAAGGCAGACACTCAACCGAATGAGCCACCGAGGTGCCCTGTAAAAAGCAGCTGTTTTAATAGTATTATAGTTACATTTAAAGAAAAAAAAAAGAATCCTTCCTTATAAAGACATGTACTGAAATAGTTATAAGGAATAATGTGATGCCTGGGATTTGCTTTGAAATCTGAAATGAGATAGGGGTTGTTAGGGGGATAGTTAAAAGATGAATGGTCACGTGTTGATAAATGTGATGAGAAAATAGGGTTCATTATAATAATTTACTTTGTATAGGACTGAAGTTTTTCATAGTCAAATGGTAAATACATAGTAAAAGTAGAAAAGAATGAAACAAATGTTTATTTTGACTTAAATTATCCATTCATACTGCCAAAAGAATTGATGCTATTATTAGAAGGCTTGTAAGTAAACATGCATCTAAAGTTGATACCAACTTAAAAATTAGTTGGCTTAATGCATCTACCAAATCATAAAGGTAAAATAAACTGTACCATTTATAAATCAAGTTGCTTTATTTATATAAAATTCAGTCATACTTCTCTAAACTTCTCCATCATTTTAATATCTCATAGCTATCAGAGTACCTTAGCCCCAACTGAGATCAAACTGACACAATACTTAGATATGAATCTCTTGCACAATACATTAACTCAATTTGCTTTTTCATTCTCAAATGAAATATTCTGCCTGCTGCAGAGGAATTTTCATTAATGGTACTCCCTTACACAAGGGAGTAAAAGAATTGCTCATAAATCCAAGCAATAGGATTTAATTTTCTATATTTTTTTACTCTTTTAAGCCAGGAAAAAAGTCATCAAGTTCAGTTATCAATTAAGGCAAACAGAGGAAAATCAAAGGTATTAAAATCTATTAATATTTGCTCTCCAATAAGGAAGGCTACCTAATCCCCTACTAGAAGAGATATCTCAGTTGACTACTTCTTTAGAGCCTGATCGTAGATAAATGAATTCAGTTAGGAAATCATTTGTACCTTAATATGATAACAGGAAGCCTTTGCTATCTTTTCATTAATATATTACAAATTATATAGTTTCTGCTTTATTTCTTAGACATATCTGGTTGAATATAGAAAAGAAGAAGCTCCTTAAAGATTTATGTCTTAGTTAATTTGGCATTTTCTATAGAGCTTGGCACAATAAGTAACTACTGAATTAAACAAAATTATCAAGCAGTACTTATCTTTCCAAATCAGGGAAGAAAAGTTTGAAGAAAAGTTAAAATATCCACTCACTCTCAGCACTCTCAAAATTCTCAGTAATGTGCCGCTATTCAAGAGGTCAACCACCAGACTCAGTAACTAAGTCCGGCAAAATGGGCCTTCCTGAGCATATGAATTGAAGGAGGGTATGGGGATTGTTTTCAGTATTCCACTGCTAAGGCATGGTCTTCACTCAGAGACAGGTAGCATTAGTCCAATGTACTACTGATCTTAAGATTCAAGAAGAGATGTAGGATTTATGACCATATATTATCTCACCGATAACATTCATGAATATCCTAATAAAAACTTCGTACATTTTGCAAAATCGTAATTGCCCATATTTCAGTTTAAGGTATGTTTTAAGCACCTGGTACCTATTACAATAACTGGTTGAGAAATGAATAAATATACTGGCCATGCAAGCACTATACAGATTATAGCTTTAGTCTGTTATAAAGTAATTAAAGGTAGTTATAAGTAAAAGAAAACCAAGAACTCTTATCTAAGCTGGCAAAATATTAACTGTCATCCTGATAAGAGATAAACAATAGTTAACCATTAGAACAAGTTATGAAAGAAATAGAGATATACTCCCATATTAAATCTTGAGAAAATGTTATGTATATTGAGAAAAGAAAAATGAAATAGCAGGGTTCTATTTTCATATCCTTACTATAAGATAAATAATAATGAAAATGTGAGACAATTCCAGTGAAGGATTTTTTAAAAATGATCTTTAGTTCACTTCACAATGCACTGCACCTCCAAGATACCAGTTGGAACAAACTGGCGTTATTGAAGCACTAGCTATAAAACTGTTCTATACGCAATTAGGTGAAAAAAAAAAAACTAACAGTTTCCAGAGACTTCAAAGCTCTGACTTTGAATGTTGCGATTCCTTAAAACAGAAGGGACCTTTTAAACAAGAACTGCAAACCAAAAGAATCTTCATCATATATTGTGAGTAGACACAAAGAAAAAAACAGTCTTTAAGAATGTACTGACTTGCCTAGCATGGGAGGGTATTCACTCACTTTTGAACATAGGCTAAACAGGGATCTAGAACTCGGTGATTCAAGAATCTCAGTATAGGAAGAACTTGAAATGTCATCTTGTCTGAAACCTTCATTATACCTTCCTCACTACTCATCATCTACCAATGGCTTGTACACCACCTTCTAGAAACAGATTTTCCAATCATACAGCCTACACTATTTCTAGTCTGCTCTGTTGCTGCTTAAGTTAAGTAAAAATCTGCCTTCTTGCACTATTTACCCACTGGTTCCCGTTCTGATTTCTGGAAAGAGAGTAAGCCATATCTCTCTTCCATCTGACAACCCACAGGTATTTGAAGTAACTCTCTGTTCCTTCTCTATGTCAAACAATCTTGGTTGCCTCAAAGACTTACTTTTTCTTTATTCCTACTTATGGCTGAGGTCCTGGCAGATCCCCTTGCAGGGGTCACAAAGCTAATAATTGAAGAACACCTCATCTTCAGACATGCTTGTTTACCTGCTCAGTATTTTAAAAATTTTATAAAGATGCATGGATTCTTGGCTCTTCTTGAAAAATGGTAGATCTGGCAACACTGGATTGGTGACACTGAACTGCAGCTGAGTAGTGGCAATAGAGATGGGGTATTCAACTCCAGCAAACCACTGTCTCCCCACCATTCAAGTGTCATCTCTCAAAGAATCTACCTAACAATTCTATCTAAAATGTTCACTTAGGGTGGCTCAGTCAGTTAAGCATCCGCCTTCAGCTCAGGTCATGATCCCAGGGTCCTTGGATCTAGTCCAGCATCAGGCTCCCTGCTCAGGGGAGAGCCTGCTTCTCTGCCTGCTTCTCTGCCTGCTCTGCCTGCCGCTCCCCCTTCTTGTACTCTCTCTCTCCCTCTGACAAATAAATAAATAAAATCTTTAAAAAATAAATAAAATGGCCATTTATTTTATCCACCATCCCAATCTTTTGTCGATGTTCCTCTTAAGTATCTAAGAAAATTATCTCTTTTTATGGGGCGCCTGGGTGGCTCAGTCGGTTAAGCATCTGCCTTCGGCTCAGGTCATGATCCCAGAGTCCTGGGATCGAGTCCCGCGTCGGGCTCCTTGCTCGGCATGGGTCTGCTTCTCCTTCTCCCTCTGCCCCTCCGTCAGCTTGCACTCTCTCGCTCACGATCTTTCTCAAATAAATAAAATCTTTAAAAAAATTTCTTAAAGAACCTATTATTCTAGTGCGATCTGATCACCATCAAATACCAACTTCTTAACTCCCTTGACTTGGAATGTATATGTATAATTTTAAAAATTATTCATTTACTCATTCAATATCACATAACATCTAATTGGTTATTTTTGGCAGCACCATTAATGTCCAGACTTACTGATCAACAAATCTCCTGCTACCACGATACCTCATTTATCTCATTCAGTAACTGTGCCACTACTTGGAAAAGCCAAACTTGGTGTCTTCCATTTACTCCTGTTAAGATTGTTTTTGGATCAGCATAAGACCATCTCCTAAGCCAGGTAATGCTAGACTGTAATAGAGGTCAGTCATTACCTAATTATGTAAGAGTTTATGTCTGCCACAATCATGTACTAAAGTATTTTCTGTTGCATTTGTTCAAATGATCTGAGTATCTGTAATTACAGATACTCAGATCATTTAGGTGACCTCCAAGCTAATAGAGAAATACCTACATAACAAACCTTATGAGGTGTTTAAACACTTCTAGTTCACACAAATAAGGTAGATCATGCCCCTTTAGAGGAGTTTTAACTTTCAAAAAAGTTAGTCTTGGAACACCTGGGTGGCGCAGTCAGTTAAGTGTCCACTCTTGGTTTCAGCTCAAGTCTTGATCTCAGGGTCATAAGATATAGCCCCGTGTTGGACTCTGTGCTCAGCCCAGAGTCTGCCTAAGATTCCCTCTCCCGCTGCCCCTCCCCACCTCTCTCTCTCACATACACACACATAAATCTTTCCCCCAAAAAGTTATCCTTAATACTAAAACTCAAATCTTGCTTCCTATAACTTTTGCCCTTACTCATTTGAAAGTAAAAGGAATAAGGATGCTACCTCTTCTACATGAACCACATGACCTTCTTTTCATATGTCAAAAGACAGTTATTATTTTCCTCAGGTTTACTCTGTTCCTGACTAGGCAACCCCTAGTCTGGGATTTTGTAGGCCTAATCAGAAAGGCAGAAAAATATTCATGCAAATACTACTCTTTTCCTGGAGAGGAGTTTATGGAGAAGACTTCATATAATAAGCAGGTTTTCACTAAACTGTAAATATACGTATCAATAGCTATATCATGATTCAACACTTAGTGAATATTCTTGCCTCTTTACAAGTAATTCTAGTGTAGAATACTGTAAATGCATGTCTTGGAAGTTACAACTATGAACATCATTTGTCCCTACACTACAGATAAAAGGAAAAGTCACTGACAGATTATGCACCATTGTTAATCAGGAGTGTCTATCTCCTGCATTATTCTCTAGTACTTCCAATTACTTTAGGTTTCATATCCAACAGTCATAAAAGAGCCTCATTTGGACTTTAAATTGTATGTACATCTTAAAAACATGATATAACTAGAAGACCGTCAATTAAAATTGTCTTTCTAAATCACAGAATTAAATTTAGAATTTAAATATCTAAAAATAGAAAAATGGTTAAATAAATTATATTCATACAGTAGAATAATATCAAGTCATTAAAAAGTATATATCTGGTGATTCTTTAATGGTATAGGGGAATGCTCAGTGAAAAAGTAAAATACCAAATTAATTTATCCAATTTCTATGAAAATTGGATACACATACACACAGCATAGAAACCTGGAAAGATATCAACAAGTTGATATCGATCTTCTCAGGATGATGATAGATGGTTTTCATCATCTTTTTGCACTTTTTTTATGTCCAAATTCTCTGTAAGAAGACTGATTTTCTTTCACAATCAAAGCAAAAATTTTATTTAGAATGTCACTAGCATTTCTGTTATGGAGTTGTACTTCATTAATAAGTATCAAACTAATAGATAAAAAATATGAACACAGAATCATGCCCTCAATGAACTTATATTTAGCAGACAACTGAAACTAACATAAATAATAATTCAGGTTTGAGAGAGTCATTCGTAAGTTCTACAGTAAATAAGGACCACTTGTTCCAATATTCTCATCAAGCACTCCCTCTTTTAAACATCTGCTTGCCTCCTTCTAAATGCCTAGAAAGTACTTTGTTCGTTTGTTCTTGTGTTTGCATGCCAAGACTTAGTGTAGTCTACCAGTAGGTAGGCATTTTGTCAGCATCCATGCAAGTCTGACTGCTGGTGTTGAAATCTCTTATTTGAGGAATGAGAAGATCTCAGTATTCTGTAGCTCTGAACAAGGAGGAGGTAGAGGGAGAGTTTCCCCATTGCATGTTATATCATGCAATTCAAATCAGCTGAGCAGGTGCCTTGAGAGAAGAAAATGTCAGTGAAATCAACGATTTCATTCATTCATTTAACAAATATTCATTCAGTGCCTACTATGTGTCAGATGCCATGCAAGGCACAAAGGCCACAATGTTATCTGCTACCACATAGCTCAGAGTCTGTCTAGTGTGGGTTTCTCTCCCAAGACTATGCACAGCAAGCAAATGGGAGTAATTGCTGCAAAGTTACTCACTACAAAAAAATACAAATTCTCAAGCAACACCCACAACTTCCCAGGTGATTCTGATAAAGTACTTCCCCATACTATTTCAAGTCCTGAGTGGCTTGTACGCTACACCTTTGCCATGTTGGACCTAAGGGAGACCTGGTAAGAGAAAGTGTGTCACATGTTGAGAACCTACCACGTGAGAGATAAAACAACAAAAAGAGCACATTCTGAGGGTGAAGGAGTGGTAACTCTTCTCTACATGTGAAGCATCTGCAGTAGCCAGAGATAGTGAAGCTCAAGGGTTATGACTAATTCATTTGAAAAGTAATATTTGTGAAAGAAAATCAGGAAGTCTAGAACAGGTGCCAAGGCCTTTAATCTAACTTCCCTATGGCCAAGGGAATTTTAACCATATTAAAGTCTCATTTGCAAAGTAACAGCATGACTTAAATAGTGCTAAATCTAGCACTTAGAGTGCATTACTGCTGTAATCATCACATCACATCTTCTCCTTCTACTGTAGTTCTGACGATTCAAGGAGTCTATCTATATCTAACATGAAAGATCTATCATAACAGTGATTTTTAAGACCTTCAGAAAGTTGTCTGTTGTTGATAGAATGCCTATCTTAAGATCTGCTTTTCAACAAACAATATTTTTCAGTTACTATCTTTCAGTTACTTTTTCTGAATCAGTTACTATCTTAGCTAACGATTCTGTATAAGAGTAATGTAATTTTAGAAGTATGGGAAAGGCTTAGATTTTTATTTACTAAATGATCCTCAAGAAGTCAGTAAATTCTCTTCTATTATAAATCTAGAATTGACTAAATTTATAAGTGTACCTCATTTGTAATTTACTTTAAAATACTGATTTCAAATATTTTTTGTCAATGGCTCACAGTAAGATATACATTTCATGTCATTACCCAGTAATATATACATATATAACTGAAAGTAAAGGTTCACAAAACAATACTTATTACATACAGTGTAGTCCTATCCCATCCCATCCTAAACTATAATAAGCCAAAGATATTGGTCCCACTGATTTTTCACAAACCACTAACTGATCAGATTTCAAACTTGCAAAAAACGTCGATACAGATCGTATGATGTATCTCTATATGCAAGTTGGCATTTGAAGGACCCAATCAGGAATCATCCTCTCAGATAATGGATGGTTAGCTTACTAAAGATTTTATTCAGGATTTTAACTCCAAAGGGAGCTGGATTCAGTATCTTCACCTGCATCCATAATCTTTACCCGCATCTCCAATGGAGTGTTCATCTTTAAGCACAAAGGATGTTAGCAATAAATTTTATTGGGGAAACAGGGTTCAAAATATGAGACTATTCAGGAATAGCATACAAACTCCTCCACCTTTGCATGAATGGAGTAGGATTCTCCAACAATTCCAGCAGCCTAACATCTTTTGAGTTGCATCCAAGGTCATTAAAGTCTTCAGGTCTTGTTCCTGCACCAAACACCCTCCCCTCCACTTAGAAGAAGATTCTGGGACCTGATCAGACTAAAAAGTGAGCTAATCCCACCAACAAAATATTATTTACTTGCTTTAGTGCTTGCCTGAGTATGTTTAAAAAAACAAAGTGGGAAATTTACTTGCCTATAAATAGGGATTTATTTTTTATTATTTTTGTGTCTGCTTGCTAATAAAGATTTGTAGATGGGGCAAAATTTGGTCTGAGATTTCAGTTCATCTGAAGCAAGGCTATGACCCAAAAAAACCCTGAAAAAATATGAATAACGAAACTAGCTTGGATAAATCTGCAACAGAAAGGTCTATTTTACTTGTTGCCAATATAATTCTCATATAATATACAAATCAGTATTGTTTCATCAAACACTTAACTTCTTTGAAACATGTTTTAAATTGTAGAAAGAAATCATTAGCAAATAATTTTTTAGGTCCTGAAATAATTACTATCTCAGTTTCTCTTCAATGAATGACCTTACTATATTCTAAAACAACTACAGAGGTCAGATGCTGTAGTGAACTAAAATTAGGCATAGACAATAGGAAAAAAAGAATGGAAGACAATAGCCTATGTTTAAAAAGTCAGGGAAAGCTTAATTCTATTAAGGGGGGGAAAAACCCAAACTAATCTCAACAGGGAATGTAATAAATTTGAGTCCTAATAGCTCCCAATTTATTAATTCAAAGTTTAATACTTGTTTTATAACATGAAACAGATGCATCCTTTATAACATTAAAATGTGGATTAAAATGAGATATTACTTTAAAAATCTGTTTCACCTTCTCATGTAATTAAACAGAATGTACACTTCTCATTACCTTTTGTTTATTACTCTGTTGTGTTCAAACTTTTTTGAAGGGGATACCAGAAGTCCTTATTTTAAAGGACTAAATGCCAGGATTGAGTTCCTAGCAGTTTAAATCTGTTTGGCAGCAAACAGTTCATTCATTGTGGCATTCCTAAAGCATCCAGTGAGTCCTAGCTTTCTGAGGCTAGGTCTGAATATTGTTGCTATTGATTATGTGTGTGTAAAATTAAAACTCAGTAAGACAAAACAACCACATGTAATAACAGTGCTATTAAAATATTTTCTAGTTGTACCACATACAGATATTAGGGGAAAGTGACAGATACTATAACATCTCAGCAGTATTGCTCCAAGTGCGGTTTTCAGACTTAATACTAAATTAAATTTGCTGAGTTTGTGACTGGTAATTAACATATTTAACAAGAAATGTGAGAAGTTAATGAGTTAGTCAAGTTTGAAAAACAGTAAGTTAGAAGTCTGTGGAAAACATACACATTTGAAACAATTTTACACTACTCCACAAAACTACTTGCAAGGAAAAAATGCAATGGTGGTGCTCAATTCAACAGGTTCTTGAAATTTAAGTGGGGATACAAGCAAATCCCTAATAAAATAGTTCAGTACAAGGTGTGGTATGATTAAGTACTAAAAACTATGAAATAGGGGCGCCTGGGTGGCTCAGTCGGTTAAGCGGCCAACTCCTGATTTCCGCTCAGGTCATTATCTCAGGGTCCTGGGATCAAGCCCCACATCGGGCTCCATGCTCAGTGCAGAGTCGGCTTGTCCCTCTCCCTCCCCCAACTTGTGCTCTCTCTCTCTCTCTAAAATAAATAAAAATCTTTTTAAAAAAATAAAAACTACGAGATTATACAATTTCTAAGAAAGCAGTGTTAAGAAGGAGATAACCAGTGAGGAGCTGGTAAAAAAGTTGGTACTGTAAAGAAGGTAAGACGACATCACTGGAAAACAATCAGGTGTTTCAGTCAGGCTGACTTAGTAGCAACCTTTTAAAAAGATTAGCTGGCAGTATCAATTAAAAGCTGTTAGCAATCACCTGAATGAGAAGTACTACGTGCCTGGAGGCTGATGCCAATGAGGACAGAAAAAAGGGGTGACTGGATATAAACTTTGAAAAAAGAGTTCACAGGACTTTGTGTCTGACTTAATGAAGATGTGAGATATTCCCAAGCAGTAAATTCTGAGGAGAGACTTGGGGTGGACATACACAAAGAGAAGGATCTGAGGGAAAGATAAGAGTAAGTTGTAATTGTTTAAGTTGTAAAAAAAAAAAAAAAAAAAGGCCCATCCAACATCAAGGAGAAGAACACATGCAAGAAGAGCAAAAGGCCAGTGCCTCAGCTGTGGTGAATATCCAGTTAGGGTACTGAAGAGTAACCAAATCAAGAGTCAAAAAGGAAGCGGTCAGATAAGAAGGACAAAGAAAGAACTGCATCATGGAAGCCAAGGAAAGAGAAAATTTTTAAAAAGAATGAGTCCTCCATTGTTCAAATGCACAGAAAGATCAAGGAGAAAAAGATTTGAAAGCATTACTCTAAATCTGCAGGTGACCAGACATCAGCAGAACTACACAATGTTTCTTGTCAAAACATATAAAAAGCCAGAAGAAAGAAAAAGTTTGAGATTCTGAAGCAGGTGATTGATGTCATCTCAGGTATTTGGTTTTCAAATCTGCTTAAGCCTATCTAAATCAGTTGGCAATAGACATAACTAACAATGAAATCTATACCTGGGCACTCCCCCTCTATTAATCACTTGGAAATCTGCTATCACAATTATCTTTTTTTTAAGATTTTATTTATTTATTTGACAGAGAGAGACACAGCGAGAGAGGGAACACAAGCAGGGGGAGTGGGAGGAGAAGCAGGCTTCCCCGATGCGGGGCTCGATCCCAGGGCCCCGGGATCATGACCTGAGTCGAAGGCAGACGCTTAATGACTGAGCCACCCAGGTACCCCTTATCTATTTGTTTAAGCTAATTATTTGGCATATGGTTTTCCACTAACATGGGGCATATTAAAATGGAGAAAAAGGAGACAACCTCCCCCATATACCCTGGAGTAGATTGAGCTAATGGCCTCATCCACCAAAAACAAAAAAACAACAAAGTCAGTGATATTTGACATACTGCCCCTCATTAACCTTTCATAAAAGACCACAGGAAGAAATGCTTAACCTAAGGAAAATACTTGTAATGCTTCCGTCTCAAGTCTGACTACATGGACGATGAGGGAATGAGAAGGATTTGGAAGGAAGGGAGACTCAGGATCCCTGAAATCGGACCTAATGAGTGGCTTCCTATTTCATGTATTCATAAGGGCAGACTTGACTTGAAACAAATTCTTTTACCCTCTGAAAAATTTAGGATTATATTTCAAAACTATAAAGTTTAAGTTAGCAAGATGGCTGAATCAGGTACCCCTAAAATGTTCTTCTGTAGATATCACTAAAATAAATTTCCCATGGAAAAACCTTTCTTAAATTCAATTCTCGCCTACTAGAATAGTACAGAACCTGGTGCTATTATAGCATGGTTTCCTTGTCTTGGGACAGAATTGTAATAACAGTAACAACAACAACAGTAACAGTAATAATAAAAAATTTCCATAAAGGAAACTTTAAGAAATACAGATAAGAAGAGGGGGAGGAAAGCTGCCCAGAAATAACTACTGTTATTTCTGTATATTACCTTATGAATTTTTAAAAAAATTTTTTAAAAGACGTTATTTATTTATTTATTTGACAGAGAGAGAGGGAGAGAACACAAGCACGGGAAGTGGGAGAAGGAGAAGTAGACTCCCTGCTGAGCAGGGAGCCCAGTGCAGGACTTGATCCCAGGACCTTGGGATCATGACCTGAGCTGAAGGCAGATGTTTAACTGACTGAGCCACCCAGGCGCCCCTGAATTTTTTTCTTTACTTAAGCCAAATACAGCTATGTAACCGCCTCTCTCCCTGCACTTAACATATTAGGCAAATCTTTCCATGTTCATATATATACATCAACATTTTAACGGTTGCCTATTCATTCTGTAGAAGAGACACAGTTAACTTACCTCACTAAGCTCTCACAGCTAGAAATTTAGGCTACTACTACACAAAATGCTACATGACTAGCCATGGACAGTTATCTTTGAGCACTTGTCCAATTATTTCCTTTATAATTTCAGAGTCACAGTATACATAGTGCTTAATTGGCAGCTGGAAAGACTGTACCAATCCATGGTTTCACCAACAGCATGCAATGTTGCCTATATACCCACATCCTTGACAAGCTGGGTTGTATCGTTTTAATCCTTGTCAACCTAACTAGCCAAATATAGGTATTTGGGTTCTGCTGTTTGGTTTGGTTAATTAAAAATATTTCAGGTTTAAAATATAAATAAAACAAAATTTGTGGTAAAACAGTGGCAGAGGCTAAGTGTTTTCCTTCCAGGACTAAATACCAAATTCCTATGGGTCTATTTAAAAAACATATATTTTAATGTATATATTTACATATGTTTTATATATATAGAGAGAGAGAAACAATAATCATAATTTGTAAAAACATACCTTCAGGGATCTGAAGTATACTTACATGTAGGTTTTTTTAAAAAATGACTAATACACTATTTCTTCAGCTATTAATAAACATGATAAAGAGAAATACACATCATGAAATTTAATTTGGAAAATACATAGCAACATCTAACTAATAATTTTGAAGTTGAGGATAAGGTTGTACTTAAGCACCTTCCTTG
The DNA here is from genome assembly GCF_003265705.2 of Callorhinus ursinus. Taxonomy (NCBI): domain Eukaryota; kingdom Metazoa; phylum Chordata; class Mammalia; order Carnivora; family Otariidae; genus Callorhinus; species Callorhinus ursinus. The sequence goes on along the minus strand of NW_027397063.1, from coordinate 128,740,349 downwards.
ACAGTTAATATACTCATTCCCTCCCTCCCCCACATTTTCCATGGCCTCTACCTCATAGAAATGGTATGCTATGTTTGTGAAAGCTCAAAAAAGGGAAGGTAAGCAATTCACATTTATTTATCATTTGTAGTATACCAGGCACTGTGTGAGGTGCTTTACAAGTGTACATTGGCTCATATAAACCGATTAAAGATATTTTCACTCACTGGAAATGGGGTCAGGTAGAATGAGTGTCTCCAGCCAGTGAGATCTCCCCTGAAAACCAAAAGCAATAGACTAGTATGGTTTTCTCTAAGGTTCATTACAAAATATATAATAGCAAGTCTCAGATTTAAAAGGTTCTTTCATACTGTAACAATGTCATTAAAATGTAATTTCACATGCTGAATTATACACTAGGATAAAGCACCATTTGGGTCCTGTTTATTTTCTTTTAAAACATGGATGAATAGGATGAGACACATGTTAGAAGTGTTCCTGAGGAAGGGGGCAATGAGTTACAAAGGACTTTACTCTCAAACATAAAAAAGAAGGAAGAGGGGCACCTGGTGGCTCAGTTGGTTGGGCGACTGCCTTTGGCTCAGGTCATGATCCCAGGGTCCTGGGATCGAGCCCTGCATCGGGCTCCCTGCTCAGCAGGGAGCCTGCTTCACCCTCTCCCACTCCCCCTGCTTGTGTTCCCTCTCTGTCTCTCTGTCAATTAAATAAATAAATAAAATCTTAAAAAAAAGGTAAAAAACAAGATATACAAAATATATGGTAGTAACAGGTTATATACACGAACACTCACGCATCCATACTCTTTGTCGAATGCTTAGTTGCTAGATTTAATGGAATGACTATTAATTCAATTCATTAGGTATGTACTGAATGCTGATGTGTACCAGGCACTGTCCCAGGAGCTGGAGAAAATCTGACTTTACAGAGCATACAGTGTACTAAGGGATACAGAGCAATACACAAGCAATTACTCTCTAGTGGTATGCACAGGATCTGTGGGAATACAAAGAAGGTAAGAGAAGTTTACATCAAGAAATATCTAGGCTTAAAATCTAGAGACTGAGCAGGCTAAGGGGAAGTGTTGTGGAAGGGTGTTTCCAGGCAGAGGTAACAAAATCTTCTGCACCAAAAGGTGAAGAAGGAACATTAGAAGTTGAGGGAAATAAAGTAATTTAGACTGATTGAGTCTTTGGGAGGCAAGGCCCAAATGATTAAGGCTGGATTGATCTTAATGACTATAACTGTAATTTGAAGTTTGATACTTTCATTCTCTTTCCTGGAAGTTTATAGTTAAAATATCATTAGGAAAAAATAAGGTCAAAGGGATATTAGCCATACTATCATAGAAATAAATATGACATAAATTACATATTAATGGCTTGAAACATTTATCATTTGTTTCTGTTATAAAGCTGAAGAAGAAGTTTACCTAATTAATGTTAACCACATGATGTGCTGAAGTTTAACTTTTCAAAAAGCATCTTGGTTCCTTATCTATAATATAATAGCTTCTCTATAGTTTGTCAGTTTTTCCTTAAAATTTCCATCAAATTGGCTAAGAGCCAACCTGATAAAAAGTAATGATATTCTAGCTTTAGCTGCATCAGAATTACCTAGAAGGCTTGTTAAAACATAGGTTTCTGAGATCCCAGCCCAGAGTTTCTGCTTCTCCAAGTATGGAGTGGAATCAGAGGATCCGTGTTTCTAAGAAGTTCTCAGATGATGTGATGTTGGGTCCTGAGACCTCGAGCACTACTGCTTTACAGTACCATGTAAGTATACTCAAATGAGAGGAGGAGGAAAGAACAGTTGTCTCTGAACTCTAAACTATGGTAGCAAAAGCCAGGCGTCCAAATTTTAGTTACAGTTTTCAAACATCTTGAGGAACTGACATCGCAAACTTCTTGTTTGAATTTACCGTTCTAAGAACCAGTGGGCATGCTACTAACACACTATCTATAACTTCACAAAGAGTGGTTAAAGAGTTTAAGCTTTTCAAAAATGTCCAGTAAGAAACATTGGCACCTTTGAAATCTCTCTGAAACCTACTGAGGCTTGCTGCTGCCACTACTGCTGACTGTAACCCACACGCTTCCAAACTGATCTAGTGTACAAACAAGCTCCTTTATAAGACAAAAGGATTTTTAACATGAATAATAATCTCTCCCTTAAAAACACAGCAAATAAATTTTACAATAGTGAAAATTTAAATAAACAATTATAATGCATTTAATCAACTAAGGCCAACATTTACATACATTAAAAGTTATTGTTTAATTAAATATGTGATTATAATAATTGGTAATTCATTCTGCCTTATCTCTGGAGGGCTTGCCACTTCTTTGAACACAAGATGGCTACATATGGGATCCATACTGTCATCTAAATGTGTTGTTTATGCAGCAATTTTAATTATTACAGCAGCTAATTTATGACCAGATAATTAACTTTACTCCTCTCTACACATATGTATACAGAGCAGACAAGCAATTGTGATTTCACTTTTATTCCAATTAGTATTATTAATTTAAATAATGCATCTTTAACAAATATGTATTAAGAATTTTCATAAACAGATGAAACATTCCCTGATTCTTTAGAAGGTAGCATGCAATGCACTAAGTACTTCATCTTCACACTCTCAATCTTGGTCTTCTAGTTTAAGGAAATGAACTAAAAAAAACTTAAGTAACTTGCCTAACATGATACAGCTATTAAGTAGACAGCTAGGACATTTATATCATGCTTTTGAGACAGTAGTATAAAAGAAACTACTGGAGTACTTCTAACTGGAAATACTGAAAAGTTAGAAAGTTTAATTTAGCAAATACAAATTTGACCTCAATCCCCTTTTCCTTCCAACTCTTCTTAGGAGAACCTCAACAACCAACAGACACACTGGTGAGGCCCAGAATGATCCTGCAATCTCCGGAATGGAGCTTCACTTTCCTCATCGTTAGGCAAGAGCCAAATGACCAACAGTAAAGGAAAAGACTTGCCTTGCTCTGCAAGGTCGAGGACCTCGAACAAAGACTAGCAGATTGGGGGGCATCTGGAACAGAGACTTCTGGACTCCCACAGGATTCAATCCTCCCAGCCCCAGGCAATTCTCCCTCATGAGCCTAACTGCTGCTGGACTTTGTTGCCCTTGACTGCCATGTGTGGTTTAGAAACAGAGAAAGCTCCTCCCAGGGCCTCAACTCAAATCAGTCTGCTACCTGATTCTTGGATTTCCCTAGACTTAGAACGGACAGTTTGTCCTTTCCTGTGTTTTTGCTCTGTGATGTGAAATATCTGTACCTGATCCTTCAGAGCATATTATTCTGCAGTGATCACCTCTCTTTAATTTACCTGTTTTTTTTGTTTGTTTGTTTTGTTTTGTTTTTAAATTTAGAAACTGTATACCAGTTCCAGGGGAAAAAGGGGAAAGAGATAAAGAAGGAATGGTTTTTGTTCATTTTGTTTTTCCTCAAAATTTTTCATTCCTTTTTTTTGTCAAAACTCACCTATTTGCTATCAAAGCAAATACATATACATCTACACCATTACATTAGACATAATTGCTTGTTACTTGACTACACCTCACACTAGATATAAATGCCTTGAGAGTAGGGGACATTTGATATTTTCTGCTTTTAGGTTATAGACACATATTTCCACTTGGTACACTGAACAGGATTCATATTATCTCTATAATACCTCAGCTTTTCCATCTTGTAAGTGCAGATAATACATATTCTAACTTACTTCACAGATTAAAATTAGTAGAAAATAAAAACTGAAGTACTACACACTTCATAATTAATAGTATTCTTCAGCCCTCGTCCTCATAATAAACTACAAGGTTTATCAGAACATTCATAATGGGGCACCTGGGTGGCTCAGTTGGTTGAGCAACTGCCTTTGGCTCAGGTCATGATCCTGGAGATTGAGTCCCACATCGGGCTCCCTGCTCGGTGGGGAGTCTGCTTCTCTCTCTGACCCTCCCCCTCTTGTGTACTCTCTCTCTCAAAAAATAAATAAAATCTTTAAAAAAAGAACGTTCATTTCATGCCTCATTAACTTTATGAGCATGCTAAACAATAAGGTTGACAGCCAGTTATCTTCCACCCTATCTTTACTCTCTTGACAAGTATTTCTGGATATATGTATCAAATATATGAGCAGTGAAAAATAAAAGGAAAAATCAAGAAATTGTTGTTATGTACGAAAAAGGAGGGACGCCTGGGTGGCTCAGTCGGTTAAATGCCTACCTTTGGCTCAGGTCATGATCCCAGAGTCCTGAGATCAAGTCCCACATCGGGTCCTTGCTCAGCAGGGAGCCTGCTTCTCCCTCTTCCTGTCATTCCCCCTGCCTGTGCTTTCTCTCTCTCTGTAATAAGTAAAATCTTAAAAGAAAAAAAAAAAAGCAAAGAAAAAAGGAAACACTTGTGCCCTGTTCGTGGGAATGTAAATTGGTGCAACCACTGTGAAAAACAGTATACAGATTCCTCAAAAAAATTAAAAATAGAAATACCATATGATCCAGTAATTCCCCAAAGAAATTACCGGGTATTTACCCAAAGAAAATGAGGACATTAAATTGAAGAGATATATGCACACCTATTTTACTGGAGCATTATTTATTTATTATTTTTTTAAAAGATTTTATTTATTTATTCATAAGAGACAGAGAGAGAGAGAGGCAGAGGGAGAAGCAGGCTCCCCGCTGAGCAGGGAGCCCGATGCAGGACTCGATCCCAGGACTCTGGGATCATGACCCGAGCCGAAGGCAGATGCTTAACCAACTGAGCCACCCAGGCGCCCTACTACAGCATTATTTAAAATAGCCAAAATACAGAAGCAACCTAAGTGTCCATCAATAGATGAATGGAGGAGACACACACACACACACACACACACACACACACACACACACACACACACAGGAATATTACTCAGCTATAAAAAAGAATGAGATCTTGCCATCTGCAATCACATGGATGGACCTAGAGGGTATTATGCTGAGTAGAAGAAGTCAGGCAGAGAAAGACAAATACCATATGATTTCACTATGTGTGGACTCTAAAAAACAAATGAACAGACCATCAGTTAAAAATTAAAAAACCAAAACACACTCATCAGTACAGAGAACAAATTGGTGTTTGCCAGGGGGAAGGGGTAGGGGTGGGTGGGTGGGTGGAGCAAAATAGATAAAGGGGATTAAAAGATACAAACTACCAGTTATAAAATAAATAAGTCATAGAGATGAAAAGTACATCATAGAGAATATAGTCAAGAATCCTGTAATAATTTATGGTGACAGATGGTGATTACACATGGTGAGCAATGAGTAATGGATAGAACTGTCAAATCAATCTGTTGTACACTTGAAACTAATATAACATTGTATGTTAATTATACTTCAATTTTTAAAAAGAAAAAAGAAACCATATCCTAAAGGTTAAAACTGTTGTTTAAATGCTGCAGAGAGAAACACCAAAAATATTTTAACCGAACATTCTAAACAAAGTGGAATTATCTCTCACTTTACACAACTTCCCTTATGTGTTAGAGAATTGATACCCACTTATAAATTCTGTAATTAGCAATTCTATAATAAAACCATAACTCTGAATCTACACTGAAAACTACTGCTCACCCCGACCATGGCCTCTGTACTGGGTTGTACTGTCTCCCCCAAAAAGATATGTTCAAGTTCTAAACCTCAAATTTGTGAATGTGGTCTCGTTTTAAAATAGGGTCTCTGGAGATGTAATTAAGCTAAGATAATGTAGCATTAGAGTGGACCCTACGTCCAATGACTGGTGCCTCTACAAAAGAAAGGAGAGATTGGGATACAGACACACACACACACACACACACACACAGGGAAGAAGGCTATGTGACAATAGAGGCCGAGATCGGAGTGATGTAGCTAACCACCAAGGAAATCCCAGGATTGCTGGGAGCCTCCAGAAGCTAGGAAGAGGAAAGAAAGGATTCTTCCCTAGAGCCTTGAGAAGAAACACAACCCTGCTGACCCCGACTTCAGACTAGCTTCTGGAACTGTGAGAGAATAAATTTCTTTTGTTTTAAGCCACCAAAGTTGTGGTAATTTACAACAGTCCTAGTAAACTAATAGAGCCTTTTAAAGAGGAGCACATATTAGCTATAGTAGCAAGACTGCAAAATAAATAGTTTTTCAGCATCCATTTTCTCAGTTGCCTTATATATAGTTAGTGAGAAGGTATGTGAGGGATAGATTTCACCAGAAGGATTAAGTACATGTTGTCTTTTCATCTGCTACCCACGTAACAGCAGGTTAATCAGAGAGTAGCCAAAGACTACTTCTAGAAAATTCTACCCAAGGGTACTTGTGTCCTATCTATATTCTATTAGCACTTGACTGTTTTGTAAACCACAGAGATTTTGGTTTGGCATTCTATCACAGCCACAGAAATCTCTCATTCTGCAATCCAGTACCTATTTTCTAATAGCCACCTATGGAACGCTCTCTTCTGCGCTGCTTTTTCTGGTTTACTGATGCTGTGTTGGATGTTTAAAGGTGACACGTCCAACCCTAGAAACATACTACCCTGATCCTTTCATAGTCATCTACCTACACGAATCCTCACAAGGCTGAGAGAAGCAAGAGCAAAGCACCATCCACTTTCCATTACTCCTGAGAAAATAAAGCCAATGGTTGGAAGTGTAGCCCAGCAAATATACTATCAGAATCATCCTCTTTAATTATGAAGTATGACAGAACCATACTCATTATGGTGTAATAATCATTAATCTGCTTTGGGTACTGTGGTTACTTAGATCTAATAACTTCCTACAAAAGTATAAATGAAGCATTACTCGAAATACAAAGGCCTGTTCTCTGAGTCACACAAAATCATTGCTGATTTCTGGCGGCATTCTTTATAATCCCCAAGGGAAATTCATCAAGGGCTAATACAACCCTATGCATTTGCTCATGTTTGATATTACATCCAGGTAAAGCAAAAGAACAGAAACTGACAAGCATACTCTAAGTAACAAGTGTACTCTGGCAGTTTTGTGAACTGTGACTCTTAGATACAGGCCACAAGGCCCAGCTGGGTGCTGCTCCAGTGAGCAGCTTTCGTTGTCATCAAAACTGCTCCTGATTTCCAACTCTGGTGTTAAATTGGAAAAAGTTCATTTCTAATTCAGGCCCTATATAACTTACTATAAAGATTTATGACCTAGAAGAGCCAGCCAATAAAGTCATACACTTCAACAGATCTAAAACCTTACCTAGGGTTGGCACACTTACCAGCTTTAAACTTACATCTAACTCGGTGGGGAAAAACTGTGGCAGGAGCAAAGTAGCAGCATGTGTTTTAATTTAAAGATTAGATGTCCGGTGTGACCCAGATTTAATGATTTTCCAGATAAATTATATCCAGTTTTTGACAAAGT